>NW_012115455.1:1847797-1875087 GCF_000951035.1 Colobus angolensis palliatus
TGCATAAGTTCTTTAGAGGTGATTTCTGAGATTTTGGTACACCCATCATCCAAGCAGTGTACACTGTACCCAATGTGTGGTCTTTTATCCCTCACCACCACCCTCCATTTCCCTAATTACCCATAGTCCAATGTATCATTCTTATGCCTTTCCATCCTCATAGCTTAGCTTCCACATATGAATGAGAACATACTATCTTTGGATTTTCCATTCGTGAGTTACTTCACTTAGAATAATTGTCTCTAATTCCATCCAGGTTACTGTGAATGCCATTATTTCATTCCTTTTTATGGCTGAGTAGTATTCCATTTTACATATATATATATAAATATATAAAGAAAATGTTATATATATATAAAACATTTTTTTATTTATTAAGAACATGTTATATATATATATAGATAGCTAGATGTAGATATATAGATATATATAGCATTTTTGTTATCCACTTGTTGACTAATGGGCATTTGAGCTGGTTCCGTATTTTTGCAATTGCAAATTATGTTGCTATAAACATGTGTGTGCAAGTATGTTTTTCATATAATGAATTCTTTTCCTCTGGGTAGATACCTAATAATGGAATTGCTGGATTAAGTGGTGTATCTACTTTTAGTTCTTTAAGGAATTTCCACACTGTTTTCCACAGTGTTTGTATTAGTGTACATTCCCACCAACAGTATAAGTGTTCCCTTTTCACTGCATCCCTGCCAACATCGATTAGGTTTTGATTTTCTGATTATGGCTATACTTGCAGGAGTGAGGTGGTATTGCATTTGGTTTTGATTTTCATTTCCCTGATATTTAGTGATATTTGGCATTTTTACATAAGCTTGTTGGCCATTTGTATATCTTATTTCAAGAATTGTCTATTCACGTCCTTAGCCCACTTTTTGATGGGATTGTTTGTTCTTTTCTTGCTGATTTTTTTGGGTTCTTTGTAGATTCTGGATATTAGGCCTTTGTTGGATGTATAGATTATGAAGATTTTCTCCCACTTTGTGGGTTTTCTGTTAATTCTGCTGATTATTTCTTTTGCTGTGCAGAAGCTTTTTAGTTTAATTAAGTCTCATTTACTTATCTTTTTTTTTTTTTTTACATTTGCATTTGCTTTCGGGTCCCTGTTAATGAAGTTTTAGCCTAAGCCAATGACTAGAAGTATTTTCCCAATGTTATCTTCTAGAATCTTTATGGTTTCAGGTCTTAGGTTTAAGTCTGATTCATCTTGAGATGACTTTTGTTTAAGGTGAGAGATGAAGATCCAGTTTCATTCTTCTACATGTGGCTTGCCAGTTATTTCAGCACCATTTGTTGAATAGGGTGTCCTTTCCCCACTTTATGTTTTTATTTGCATTGTCAAAGATCATTGTCTGTAAGTATTTGGCTTTATTTCTGGATTCTCTATTCTGTTCCATTGGTCTACATGCCTGTTTTTATACCAGTACCACGCTGTTTTCGTGACTATGGCCTTATAGTATAATTTGAAGTCAGGTAATGCAGTACCACCAGATTTATTTTTATTGCTTAAACTTACTTTGGCTATGCAAGCTCTTTTTTGATTCCATATAAATTTTAGGATAATTTTTTCTAGTTCTGTGAAGAATGATGGTGGTATTTTGATGTGAATTGCATTGAATTTATAGATTGCTTTTGCTTTTGGGTCCCTGGTAATGAAGTCTTAGCCTAAGCCAATGACTGGAAGTATTCTTCTAGTCATTTTCACAATATTGATCCTATCCATCCATAAGTATTGGATTTGTTTCCATTTGTTTGTGTTATCTACTATTTCTTTCAGCATTGTTTTGTCATTTTCCTTGTAGAGGTCTTTGATATCCTTGGTTAGGTATATTCCTAAATATTTTATGTTTTTTGCAGCTATTGTGAAAGAAATTGAGTTCTTGATTTGATTCTCAGCTTGGTTGCTGTTGGTGGATAGCAGAGCTACTGATTTGTGTACATTAATTTTGTATCCTAAGTTTGCTGAATTTATCTACCAGTTCTAGGAGCTTTTTGAATGAATCTCGGGGTTTTCTAGGTATACAATCATATCATCAGTGAACGTGACAGTTTGACTTCCTCTTTATGTTAGAATGCCCTTTATTACTTTCTCTTGTCTGATTGCTCTGTCTAGGACTTCCAGTACAATGTTGAATAGAAGTGATAAAAGTGAACATCCTTGTCTTGTTCCAGTTTTCAGTGGGAATGCTTCCAACTTTTCCCCTTTTATTAGACTGTTGGCTGTGTGTTTGTAATAGATGGCTTTTACTACCTTAAGGTATGTCCCTTCTATGCCTATTTTGCTGAAGCTTTTAATCATAAAGAGATGTTGGATTTTGCAAAATGCTTTTTCTGAGTCTATTGAGATGATCACATGATTTTTGTTTTAAATTTTGTTGAAGATTTTTGCATCTATGTTAATCAGGGATATTGGTCTGTAGTTTTTTGTTGTTGCTATGTCGTTCCCCGGTTTTGATATTAGCGTGATACTGGCTTCATAGAATGATTTAAGAAGGACTCCCTTTTCCTCTATCTTTTGGAATAGTGTCAACAGGATTGGTACCAATTCTTCATTGGATATCTGATAGAATTGAGCTGTGACTCTGTCTGGTCTTGAACGCTTTTTTGTTGTCAATTTTTAAATTACTATTTCAGTCTCACTGCTTGTTATTGGTCTGTTCAGAGATTCTATACCTTCCTGGTTTAATCTAAAAGGGTTATATCTTTCCAGGAATTTATCTATCTCCTCTAGGTTTTCTAGTTTATGTGCATAAAGGTGTTTATAGTAGCCTTGAAAAATATTTCGTATTTCTGTGGCATTAGTTGTAATATCTCTCGTTTCATTTCTAATTGAGCTCATTTAAAACTTCTTTTCTTCGTTAATCTTGCTAATCATCTATCAATTTTATTTATTTTTTCAAAGAACCAGCTTTTTGATTTGCTTGTCTTTTGTATTGTTTTTGTTTGTGAGTTTCAATTTCATTTAGTTCTTCTCTGATCTTTGTTACTTATTTTTTTCTGCTGCGTGTGGGTTTGGATTGTTCTTGCTTTTTTCAGTTACGTGAGTTGTGACCTTAAATTGTCTATTTTTGCTCTTTCAGACTTTTTGATATAGACATTTAATGTAATGAACTTTCTTTTTAGCACTACTTTGCTGTATTCCAGTGGTGCTGTACACCACTATGCTGTATTGCATAATCAGAATATGTATGGCACCAGGGAAAAATCCTGTGGAGACAAAGATGTGTGTCTTTTCAGACAGATAATTCAAAATAGCTGTATTGAGGTAATTCAAATTAATTCAAGATAACACAGAGGAGGAATTCAGAATTCTATCTGATACATTTAACAAAAAGATTATAATAATTAAAAAGAATCAAGAATAAATTACAGAGCTGAAAATGCAATTGGCATACTGAAGAATGCATCAGAGTCTTTTAATAGCAGGCCTGATCAAGCAGAAGAAAGAATTAGTGAGCTTAAAGACAGGCTATTTGAAAATACACAGAGGAGACAAGAGAAAAAGAATAAAAAGCAATGAAGCATGCCTACTGGATATAAAAAATAGCCTCAAAAAGGCAAATCTAAGAATTATTGGCATTTAAGAGGAGGTAGAGAAAGAGGTAGGTGTAGGAAGTTTATTCAAGGGGATAGTAACAGAGAACTTCTCAAATCTAGAGAAAGATACCAATATCCAAGTACAAGAAGGCTATAAAACACCAAGCGGACTTAACAAAAAGAAGACTACCTCAAGGCATTTAATATTCAAACGTCCAAAGGTCAAAGATAAAGAAAGAATCCTAAAAGCAGTAAGAGAAAAGAAACAGCATCCAGAAAAACTACAATAAGTCTGGCATCAGACTTCTCAATGCAAACTTTATAGGCCAGGAAAGAGGGGCATGACATTATGTAAGTGCTGAAAGAAAAAAATTTTTAGTCTAGAATAGTAAATCCAACAAAATTATTCTTCAAACATAAAGGAGAAATATTTTCCCAGACAAAAGTTGAGGAATTTCATCAACACCAGACCTGTGCCACAGGCAATGCTAAAGAAAGTTCTTCAATCTGAGAGAAAATAATATTAACGAGCAAAAAGAAAACAGCTGAAATTACAAAACTCACTGTTAATAGTAAATACACAGAAAAAAACAGAGTATTATAACACTGTAATGGTGTTATATAAACTATTCATATGTTGAGTAGAAAGACTAAAAAATGAACTTACTAAATATAAAAACTACAATATCATTTAAAGTCATAGTACAATAAGATATAAACAGAAACAACAAAAAGTTAAAAGTGCAAGTACTCAGATAAAGTGTAGAGTTTTTATAAGTTTTCTCTTTGCTTGTTTGTTTATGCAGTCTGTGTTAAGTTTTCATCAGTTTAAAATAATCAGTTACATTTGCAAGACTCATGGTAACCTCTAATCAAAAAACATACAACAGATACACAAAAAATAAAAAGTAAGAAATTAAAGCATACCATCAGAGAAAACTACCTCCACTAAAAGTAAGTCAAGAAGGAAAAGAAGAAAAAGAAGACCACAAAACAACCACTAAAACAAATAACAAAATGGCAGGAGTAAGTACTTACTTATCAATAATATCATTGAATGTAAATGGGCTAAGTTACCCAATCAAAAGATACAGCATGGCTCAATAAATTTTTTAAAAAAGACCTAATGATCTTTTGCCTACAAGAAACATATGTCACCTATAAAGAAACACATGCTGAAAAATAAGGGATGGAAAAAGACATTCTATGCAAATGGAAGCCAGAAAAGAGCAGGTGTTGAGATACTTAGACAAAATAGATTTTAAAACTAAAACTATAAAAAGAGACAAAGGAGGTCATTATATAATAATAAGGTGGTCAATCCAGCAAGAAGATATCATAATTGTAAATACATATGCACCCAATATTGGAGCACCCAAATACATAAAGCAAATATTATTTGATCTATAGAGACAGATTCTGATACAATAATAGCTGGAGACTTCAACACCCCACTTTCAGCCTTAGACAGATCAACCAGACAGAAAGTCAATAAAGAGTTATCAGACTTAATTTGCATTATAGACCAAAGAGACTTAATAGATATTTAAATAATATTTCATCCAACGGCTGCAAAATATACATTATTCTCCTCAGCACATGGATTATTCTCAAGGATAGACCACCTTTTAGGCCAGAAAACAAGTCTTAAAATAGTCAAGAGAATTGAAATTATATCAATCATCTTTTCTGACCACAATGAAATACAAGTAAAAATCAATAATGAGAGGAATATTGGCAACTATACAAATACATACAAATTAAACAATATGCTCTGAATGGCTAGTGAGTCAATGAAGTAATTAAGAATGAAACTAAAACATTACTTAAAACAAATGATAATAGAAACACAACATACTAAAGGCTATGGAATACACCAAAAGCAGTACAAAGAGGAAAGTGTATAGCTATAAGAGCCTACATAAAATTAGGAAAATGTAAAATAAATATAATGATGCATCTTAAAGAACTAGAAAAGTAAGAGCAAAACCAGCCCAGTATTAGAAGAAAAGAAATAATACACATCAGAGCAGAAATGAATGAAATTGAAATGAAGAATACAATATTAAATATCAACAAAATGAAAAGTTGGCTTTTTCAAAAGATAAACAAAATTGATGAACGTTTATCCATACTAAGACAAAAAGAGAAGACCCACATGAAGAAAATCAGAGATGAAAAAGGAGACATTAAAACTGACATTACAGAAAGTCAAAGAATATTTAAAGGCCATGGTGAGCAACTATATGCCAATAAACTGAAAACCCTAGAAAAACTGATAGATCCTTAGACACATACAAGCTACCAAGATTTAACCATAAAGAAATCCAAAAGCTGAGTATACTGATAACAACAAATGATTTCAAAGACATAATACAAAGTCTTGAAGAAAACAAAATATGGGGATCTGATGGCTCCAGTGCTGAAGTTTTTCAAACATTTTAAGATAAAAAAAAGATGCCAATCCTACTGAAATTATTCTAAAAAAGCAGAGGAAGAGGGAATACTTCCAAACTCATTCTACGAGGGCAGCATTACCCTGATATCAAAACAAGACAAAAACACCTCAAAAAAAGAGAAAAACTACAGACCAACACCTTTGATGAAAATCTATGCAAAAATCCTCAACAAAATACTAGCCAACTGAATTCCACAATATATTAAAAATATGATTACATATGACCAAGTGGGAGTTATCCCAGAGATAAATGGATGGTTCAAGATATGCAAGTCAAGCAGTGTGATACATCATATCAACAGAATGAAGGACAAAAATCATACTACCACTTCAATTAATGCTGAAAAAGCATGTGATAAAATTCAGCATCCTTTCACAATAAAATACCTCAAAAAACTTGGTATAGAAGGAACAGCCTCAACGTAATAAAAGTATGACAAACCACAGATAGTATTATAATGAATGAGGAAAACTGAAAGCCTTTCCTCTAAGGTATGCAACACAAAAAGTATGCCCACTTTCACCAATTATTCAATATAGTACTGAAAGTTATAAACAGAACAATCAAATGAGAGAAAGAAATAAAGGGCATCCAAATTCAAAAAGAAGCAGCCAAATCATCCTTGTTCGCAGATATAATCTTTTATTTGGAAAAACCTAAAGACTCAAACAAAAAACTATTTAGAACAGATAAACAAGTTTAGTAAATTTGCAGGGTACAATATTAACATACAAAATCAGTAGCATTTCTGTATGCCGACAGCGAACAACCTAAAAAGAAAATCAAGATATTAATCCCATTTACAATAGCTACAAATAAAATATCTAAGAATTAACCAAAGATGTGAAAGATCTCTATAACAAAAACTATAAAATATTGATGCAAGAAATTGAAGAGGGTTCAACAAAATGAAAATATATTTCATGTTCATGTATTGGAAGAATCAACACTGTTAGAATGTCCATAATACCCAAAGCAATGTACAGATTCAATGCAAACCCCATCAAAATGCCAATTAAATTATTTACAGAAATAGAAAAAATAATCCAAAAAGTATTTGGAACCACAAAAGACCCACAACAGACAAAGCTATCCTGAGCAAAAAGAACAAAACTAGAGAAATCACATTACCTGACTTCATATTATACTACAAAGCTATAGTAACCAAAACAGCATGGTACTCACATAAAAACAGGCACATAGTGAATGAACTAGAATAGAGAGCCCAAAAACAAATTTATATATATACAGTGAACTCATTTTTGACAAAAGTGCCAAGAATACATTGGGGAAAGGACAGTCTTTTCAATAAAGAGTGCTGGGAACACTGATTATTTATATGTAGAAAAGTGAAACTAGACCTCTATAATTTTCCATATACTGGAATCAAATAAAAGATAATTAAATACTTAAGTCTAAGACCCCTAACTATGAAACCACTTAAAGAAAACATTGCGGAAACTTTCCAGGACATTGGACTTGGTTTTTTGAGTAATGCTCTACAAGCACAGCCAAAGCAAAAATGGACAAATTGGATCACATAAAGTTAAAAAGCTTCTGCAAAATAGAAGAAACAACCAATAAAGTGAACATACAACCCACAGAATGGGAGAAAATATTTGCAAACTATCAATCTGACAACTCTATGGGAAAAAAAATATTTAATCAGATCAAAAAATGGATAAAATATTTGAATAGGCATTTCTCAACAGAAGATACAAAAATGTTAAGCAGGCATATGAAAAGGTGCTCAGTATCATTGATCATCTGAAATTCAAATAAAAACTACAATAAAATATTATCTCCCCCTGGTAAAAATGACTTTTTTTGATAAGACAGGCAAAAACAAATGCTGGCAAGGATATAGGAAAAAGGTGGGAATATAAATTAGTACAACCACTATGGAGAACAGTTTGGAGGTTCTGTAAAAAACTAAAAATAAGACTACCACATGATCCAGAAATCCCACTGCTACGTATATGCCCAAAAGGAAGGAAATTAGTATATTGAAGAGATATCTGCACTCACTTGTTTGTTGCAGCACTATTCACAATAGCCAAGATTTGGAAGCAACCTAAATGTTCATCAACAAAAGTATTGAGAAAGAAAATTTGGTAATATACACAATGGAGTACTATTCAGCCATAAAAAGAATGAGATCTTGTCATTTGTAACAAAATGGTCTGTTAAGTGAAATATGCCAGACAGAGAAAGATGAACTTCACATGTTCTCCCTTATTTGTAGAAACTAAAAATTCAAACGACTGAACTCGTAGAGACAGAGAATAGAATGATGGTTACCAGAGGCCGGGAAGTGTAGTGGGGTGGGAGGGAGTGAGGATGGTTAATTGGTACAAAATATTATATAGTTAGATAGAATAAATGAGATATAGTAGTTGATAGTACAACAGAATTACTACAGTCAACGATAATGTATTGTATATTAAAAATAACAAAAAGAGTATAATTACGTTGTCTGTAACATAAAGAAAAGTTCTTGAGGTGACTGACACCCCATTTACCCTGATATGATTATTACACATCATATGACTATGAAAATATCTCATGTACCCCATAAATATATACACATACTATATACCTACAAAAATAAAAATTAAAAAATGGGAAAAACAAGTGTGAAATAAACACCTCTGAATAATTTACCCCAATAGACCTTTACTAAAGGAACTTTTAAGGAATATAATCCAGTATATCCTTCAGAATGAAAGTAATCCCTGAAGGAAAGTCAGTGATGCAAGAAGAAATGATGATCAAGAAATTTGGTAAATAATTAGATAAATATAGATAAGCAGTTTGCGAAATTAAAAATAATGTCTAATTTGTGGCATTTTAAAATGATAGAACATCAATAATTTAGAAAGCATACAATTAGAGTAAACATATTTTAAAGTTTATTTCTTATTCAAGTAGGAGGTTAAAATATATTTTTACTATATTTTCTTTATCTAATTCACCAATAACTGCAATTTTTAGAATGTAGTGACTACTTTGGAGCATCTGGGTAGTCATTTATGGCTTGATTCTGCTTCCCTACAAAAAGCTGAGTAAATAGAATGTTTGGACCACTGTGTCCTCCTACACAGAGTTAAGTTGCAGGTGGAATAAGATTGCAGAGTTCTGCAGACCACCTTCGCATCAATGCACTAAATCCCCTAACTGGAGAGGGATATGCTTACCTTCTAAGCATTCTCTGAGATTCACCTAGCTTCCTCTGTGGTCCCATTTGAAGCAATGATTCTCAAATCTGACCGTACTTTAATCACCTGAAAAATGTAGAAAATTACACGTGACTGGGAGCAGGAAGCAATTAAATCAGAATCTGGTGATGGAGCAGGAAGGGGTTGTTATCCTCAGACTTAACCTTTGAAAAGATCGTGAAATTGTCTATCTCCCCTTTCCATCTCCTTCTTGAGGAGTCAAAGCTCCATTATCTACCTAGGACTGTCTTTCTTCCTTAGCTGCTTCTATCTGAACCTGTCACTGTCCCATCAAAGCCTACCTATCTGTGATTCTACTCCCTCAATTCTAGCAAATAACTGACTTTTTTTTTTGACAGAGTCTCGCTCTGCGACCCAGGCTGGAGTACAGTGGTGCCATCTCGATCTTGGCTTACTGCAACAAGCGATTCTCAATTCTCGTGCTTCAGCCACCAGAGTAACTGGGATTACAGGCAGGCGCCACCATGCCAGCCTATTTTTGTGTTTTTAGTAGAGACAGGGTTCTGTCAGGATGGCCAGACTGGTCTCTAACTCCTGGCCTCAAGTGATCTGTCTGCCTCGGCCTCCCAAAGTGCTGGGATTACAGGCATGAGCCACCGCGCCAGGTCCATAACTGACTAATCTGAAGTACCCTGTCACAACAAGGTATTAGTAGCTGGAAATGGCTTAGCAGTTACTTTGAAGAGAGAAGAGGAAGCTGTAGTTTAACAGGGGAAATCAATAACAGAAAATTTAAACTCAACAGAGTGAATCTGTAAGAGAAATTTTAGGCATTTTGTCAAGAGATGAACGAGAGATAACTGAGTTAGGAACAGTAGCTAGAACATCTTTGCTAGTATGGAGCCCATCAACAACCATTCATTATATTTCACTTTTTTTTTATCTTTCCTCTCTCACTCATTCCATTCTGTTAAATAACTACATTTCTATATTTTCAAGTGAAGAAGGTCATAGTCACAGCTTAAATTATATGCAAGCAGAAAAGGTAACTACCTCCAGGTAAGTGAGAGGCTTTGGCCAATAACAGAAAATTTAAACTCAAAGGAGTGAATCTTTTAAAGGAGTAATTTCAGGAATTTTGTCAAGAGATGTATAGGAGATAACTGAGTACAAAATTTGTACAAAAACCCCTCAAAATATGATTTTTTTTCTTATTAGTAGAGAACTTTCATTTTTTCACTTAAAGGACACACTTTGAGGCTTCTCTTTGTCATATTCAAATAGCCAGCATTACTACTCTTGCAACTTGTGGCCACTATTTAGTAAAACCTGGGTTACTTGAACATAAGCACAGTGATATTTAGACAGTTAATCCAATAATGGACATGGCCACTAAGTAACTAATAGGTGGGTAGGATATACAGTGTGGATTTTTATCATGCTAACTGGATCCCTACCTATGACTACAGACAAAAATAAACTCAAAGTGGATTATAGGCTTAAATGGAAGATACAAAACTGTGAAGTTACTAGAAGGAAACATAGGGAAAATACTTCATGACATTGGACTGGACAATGATATTTTGGATAAGACCTCAAAAGCACAGGTAATAGAAGCAAAAATAGACAAATGGGATTATATAAAACTTAAAAGCTTCTATAACACAAAGGAAACAATCAGCAAAGTGAAGACAACCTACCACATAGGGGAAAATATTTGCAAACTATACATCTGAAAAAAAGGTTAATATCCAGAATATATAAGGAACTCAAACAACTCAATAGTAAGCAAACAAAAAATCCCCAAATAATTGGATTTAAAAATAGGCAAAAGGCCTTAATAAACATTTTTCAAATTAAGATATAAAAATGGCCAAGAGGTATGCCTTAGTCCATTTTGTGTTGCTGTAACAGAATGCCTGAGACTGGGTAAATATATATAATGAAAAGAGGTTTATTCAGCTCACTGTTCCACATGCTGGGAAGTTCAAGGTCATGGCCCAGATTTTTGGTGAGAGCCTTCATGTTGTGTCATAACATGGCAAAGAAGGTCTAAGGGAAAGTGAACACATACAAAGAATAAAAATTCAAGGAGTGTCCCGGCTTTAAAGCAACTGACTCTTGTGGGAACATTCCTGTAAAAACTAATCCAGTCTCGAGAGAGCAAGAACTCATTACTATGAAAACAGCAGCAAGACATTCATGAGAAATCTACTCTCATGACCCAAACAATTCTTATTAGGCACTGGCTCCAAACACTGCCACACTGGGGATCAAATTTTAATATGAGTTTTGGTGGGGAAAAGCTTAAACCACAGTAAAGTATATAAAAAATTCTCAACATCACTAATCATGAGAGAATTACAAATTAAAACCACAATGACATATCACCTCATTCCAATGAGAGCTGTTAATATAAAAAAGACAACAGATAACAAGTGTTGGCAAGAATATGAAGAAATGGGAACTATTACACACTTTTTTGGAAATGTAAATTAGTACAGCTGTTTGAGGAAAACTATGGAAGCTCCTCAAAAAACTAAAAATAGAACTATCGTATGATCCAATAATCTCACTACTGGGTATATATCCAAAGGAAATGCAATCAGTACATTGAAGAGATATCTGCCCTGCCATATTTACTGCAGCACTATTCACAATAGCCACAATATGGAATCAAGCTAAGTGCTCAACAATGAATGAATGAATAAGAAAATGTGGTATATATAAACGATGGAATACTATTTAGCCATAAAGAAGAATAAAATTCTGTCATCTGTGGCAACATAGATGAGCTTGGAAGACATTACATTAAATAAAATAAGCCAGACACAGAAATACAAATATCACATATTTTCAATCATAGGAATATGTTTAAAAGTTGATTTCACAGAAGTAGTAAATAGAATAGTAGCTACTAGAAACTGAGGAGGAGAAGGGAGATGAGGAGAGAAAGTCCTCTTGGTACAAAGTTACAATTAGAAAGGAAATAGAATTTCTGGTGTCTTATTGCATAGTGGGATGACTTGGTCAATAATATGATATTGTATACCTCCAAATAGCTAGATGAGAGGGATTTTTATGTTCCACCACAAAGAAATGATAAATGTTTGAGGTGATGGATACACTAATTACTTGAATTTAATAATTGCACAATGTATACACATATTGAAACATCACATTGTACCTCACAAACATGAAAAATTATTATGAGTCAATTAAAAACATTAAATAAAAAATAAAATTGTAACTTAAAAACTTATGAATTGCTTATTTCTGAAATATTCCATTTAATATTTTCAGACTGCGGTTGGTCTTGGGTAACTGAAACCATGAAAAGTGTAACCATGGATGAAGGGGGACGACTGTACTTGCAAACCACAGTTGATTCACAGTTTTTCTCCAACTGAACCTTTGTTTCAGAGTGGTTAAGATTAAAAGATATCTCACAGCCAATATCATACTGAATGGGCAAAAACTGGAAGGATTCCCTTTGAAAACTGGCACAAGACAGGGATGCCCTCTCTCACCACTCCTATTCAACATAGTGTTGGAAGTTCTGGCTAGGGCAATCAGGCAAGAGAAAGAAATAAAGGGTATTCAATTAGGAAAAGAAGAAGTCAGATGGTCCTTGTTTGCAGATGACATGATTGTATATTTAGAAAACCCCAGCATCTCAGCCCAAAATCTGCGCTGGGTACGTAATTCCTCCTTTAGCTCTGAGAAGTTTGATGGACTGAAGCCTTCTTCTCTCATCTCGTCAAAGTCATTCTCTGACCAGCTTTGATCCGTTGCTGGTGATGGGCTGCGCTCCTTTGCAGGGGGAGATGCGCTCTTATTTTTTGAATTCCCAGCTTTTCTGCCCTGCTTTTTCCCCATCTTTGTGGTTTTATCTGTCTCTGGTCTTTGATGATGGTGACGCACTGATGGGGTTTTGGTATAGGTGTCCTTCCTGTTTGATAGTTTTCCTTCTGACAGTCAGAACCCTCAGCTATAGGTCTGTTGGAGATTGCTTGAGGTCCACTCCAGACCCTGTTTGCCTGGGTATCAGCAGCAGAGGTTGCAGAAGATAGAATATTGCTGAACAGCGAGTGTACCTGTCTGATTCTTACTTTGGAAGTTTCCTCTCAGGGGTGTACTCCACCCTGTGAGGTGTGGGGTGTCAGACTGCCCCTAGTGGGGATGTCTCCCAGTTAGGCTACTCAGGGGTCAGGGACCCACTTGAGCAGGCAGTCTGTCCCTTCTCAGATCTCAACCTCCATGTTGGGAGATCCACTGCTCTCTTCAAAGTTGTCAAACAGGGTCGTTTGCGTCTGCACAGGCCTCTGCTGCTTCCCCTGTTATTTTTTTAGCTGAGCCCTGTCCCCAGAGGCGGAGTCTACAGAGACAGGCAGGTTTCCTTGAGCTGCTGTGAGCTCCACCCAGTTGGAGCTTCCCAGCGGCTTTGTTTACCTACTTAAGCCTCAGCAATGGCGGGCACCCCTCCCCCAGCCTCACTGCTGCCCTGCGGTTAGATCCCCGCAGACTGCTGTGCTAGCAATGAGGGAGGCTCCGGGGGCGTGGGACCCTTCCAGCCAGGCGGGGTATATTCTCCTGGTGTGCCCGTTAGCCTACAGCACAGTATTGGGGTGGGAGTTACCCGATTTTCCAGGTGTTGTGTGTCTCAGTTCCCCTGGTTAGGAAAATGGATTCCCTTCCCCCTTGCGCTTCCCAGGTGAGGCGATGCCTCGCCCTGCTTCAGCTCTCACTGATCGGGCTGCAACAGCTGACCAGCACCGATTGTCCGGCACTTACTAGTGAGATGACCCCAGTACCTCAGTTGAAAATGCAGAAATAACCGGTCTTCTGTGTCCTTCGCACTGGGAGTTGGAGACTGGAGCTCTTCCTATTCGGCCATCTTGCTCCGCCCCCCTATTCTTTATTTTATAGAGGACTATTTAAAATTGTATCTTTCGTCTACAGAGTTTTGACAATTGTTGTATATAAGAATTAGTCTATTTCTTATCAGTTGTCAAATTCATAGGCATAAAATTGTATATTAGTTCTGTATTAATCCCATTAAAAACACATACATACAGTAATATCCTTCAATTATGATTTTGGTAATTTGTGCATTTTTTCCCTTTTGCATTTTTATAAATGTGTGGTGTACACATGCAATTTTGTTACATGTATATTTTGTGTAGTGGTCAATCAGGGCTTTAAAGTATCCATCACTTGAATAATGTGCACTGTTCTCATATATAATTTATTATCATCCACCCACTCTTACTCTGTCACCCTTCTGAGCTTCCATTGTCTGTTATTCCACTCTCTAGGTTGATGTTCATACATTATTATGCTCCCACTTTTGAAGGAAAACATGTAATATTTATTTCTGTGACTAACTTGTTTCTCCTAAGATAATGGCCTCCAGTTCCACCTATGTTGCTGCAAAAGACACAATTTTCTTATTTTTTATAGCCGAATAATATTCCAGTGTATGCATATGCCAGATTTTTTTTTTTTTTACTGTTAACATCATCTTTATTTTATTTTATCTCATTGTATATTTAAGTTGCATGTATCTGATTGTGACAGTTAATATTAGGTGCCAATTTGATTGGATTGAAGGATGCAAAGTATTGGTCCTGGGTGTGTCTGTGAGGGTGTTGCCAAAGGAGATTAACATTTGAGACAGTAGACTAGGAGAGGCAGATCCACCCTCAATCTGGGTGGGCCCATCTAATCAGCTGCCAGTGAGGCTAGTAAAAAAGCAGGCAGAGAAACGTGGAAAGACTAGACTAGCTACATCTTCTGGCCTCCATCTTTTTCTCATACTGGATGCTTCCTACCTCTGAACATTGGACTCCACATTCTTCAGCTTTTGTACTCTTGAACCTACACCAGGGGTTTACCAGGGGTTCGCCAGGGAATCTCGGGCCTTCAGCCACAGACTGAAGGCTTCACTGTCAGTTTCCCTACTGTTGAGGTTTTGGGACCCAGACTGGCTTCCTTGCTCCTCAGCTTGCAGATGGCCTATTGTGAGAATTCACCTTGTGATCGTGTGAGTCAATACTCCTTAATAAACTCCCTTTCATGTATACATCTATTCTATTAGTCCTGTCCCTCTAGAGAACCCTAATACACTGATGATTAGTGATGTTGAGCATTTTTTCCTATGTTTTTTGGTTTATTGTGTGGTTTATTTTGAGAAATGTCTGTTCATGTTCTTTCCGACTTTTTAATGTGTTATTTGATGTTTTCTTTTCATTTGATTAGATTATCTTCCTTATATATTCTGGATATTAGTCCTTTGTCAGATGAATAGTTTGCAAATATTTTCCAGCATTCTGTAGGCTGTCTGTTTACTCTATTGATTGTTTCTTTTTCTGGGAAGAATCTCTTTAATTAAATTCCATTTGTCGATTTTTATTTTCATTGCATTTACTTTTGAGGTCTCAGTCATAAACTGTTTGCCTAGGCCAATGTTCACAAGAGATTTTTTCTAGTTTTTCTTTTAGAATTTTTATAGTTTCAGGTGTTACATTTAAGTCTTTAATTTATCTTGAGATAATTTTTTATATGTTGAAAAATAGGGTTCCAGTTGCATCCTTCTGCATATGACTAGCCAGGTTTTCCAGCACCTTTTGTTGAAGAAGGTGTTCTTTCTCCGTTGTTTATTTTTGTCAACTTTGTCAAATATCAGTTGGCTGAAACTATGTGGCTCTATTTCCGAGTTGGCTATTTTGTTCCTTTGATCTATGTGTCTATTTGTGCACCAGTACCATCCTGTTTTGGTTACTATAGCCCTGTAGTATATTTTGAAATAAAATAATGTGACACCTCCTGGTTTATTTGCTTAGGATTGCTTTAACCATTTGGGCTTTTAATAAGTTCTCTATGTATTTTTATATTTTACAAAGTTTTTTTTTCTAATTTTGAAAATAATTGCCTTGGTAATTTGACAGGAGTTGCTTGAATCTATACATTGCTTTAGGAAGTATAGTTATTTTAACAGTATTGATTCTTCCTACCTATACCATGGAGTGTTTTAACATTTGTTAGGGTCATCTACAATTTATTTCATCAGTTGTTTGTAGTTCTCCTTGCAGAAGGCTTTCAGCTTTTTTGTTAAATGTATTTCTAGTTATTATTCTGTGGTTATTATAAATGAAAATGAATTCTTAATTTAGTTCTCAGCTTGAGAGTTATTAGTGAATAGACATGAAACTGACTTTTGCACATTAATTTTGTGTCATAAACCTTTACTAAAGTCATTTATCAGAACTAGGAATCTTTTGAAAGAATTTTACATTCCTCTATGTATAAGATCATGTTATCAGAGAACAGAGATAATTTGACTTCCCTTTTCCAATTTGGATGGCTCTTCTTTTTCATTTTGCCTAATTGCTTTAGTTCAATATGTTCTATTCTTTTGTTTCTTTTAAATTCTTTTATATTCTTTTTTTTTCTTAAGTCTAGTAGTATTTGTTTCACAAATCTGGATATTCTGCAGTTAGGTGCATATATTTTTAGAATAGTTAAATCTTCTTGTTGAGTTGAAACATCAGCATTACATAGTATGCTTCTTTATCATTATTTAATTACGAACGGTTCAATTACATATATATAATTTCTATAGCTTTTGGGATACAAGTGGTTTTCTGGTTACGTGGATGAATTATATGAAGGAATTGTACAATAGTTTAGTCTGAGTTTTTAGGGCCCCTGTCACCCGAGTAGTATACATTGTACCCAATATGTACTTTTTTATCCCTCATCCCCCTAAAACCCTCCCCGCTTCTTAGTCTCCAATGTCCATTATACCACTATGTATGCCTTTTCATAAACATAGCCTAGCTCCCACTTATAAGTGAGAACATATGGTAATTGGTTTTCCATTCCTCAGTTAACTTCACTTAAAATAATGGCCTTTGGCTCCATCTGAGTTGCTGCAAAAGACATTATTTTATTCTTCTTTGTGTCTGAATAGTATTTCATGGTATGGATATATACCACATTTTCTTTTTCCACTCATCTCTTGATGGGTGCTTAGGTTGGTTGCGTATCTTTGCAATTGTGAATTTTGCTGTGATGAACGTGTACATGCAGGTGTCTTTTGATATAATGACATTTTTTTTTTTTTTTTTGCTAGGTAGATACCCAGTAGTGGAATTGCTGGACTGTATGATAGATCTATTTTTAGTTCCTTGAGAAATATCTGTACCATTTTACATAGAGATTGTACTAATTTACATTCCCACCAGCAGTGTATAATTTTTCCCTTTTAACAAGATCCATATAAACATGTATTGTTTTTTCACGTTTAGTAATGGGCATTCTGGTTAGGGTAAGGTGGTATCTCATTGCAGTTTTAGTTTGCATTTCCTGATCATTAGCAATGTTGAATATTTAAAAATATATTCATTGTCCATTTGCATATCTTGTTTTGAGAAGTGTCTATTCATGTCATTTGCCCACTTTTTCATGGAAATATTTGCTTTTTTCTTGCTAATTTGTTTGTGTTTCTTATAGGGTCTGGATACTACTACTTTGTCAGATGCATATTTTGCAAATATTTCTTCTATTCTGTGGGATATCTGTTTATTTTGATGATTTTGTTGTTGTGCACAAGCCTTTTGGTTTAATTAAGTCCTATTTATTTATTTTTATTCTTATTGCATTTGCTTTTGGGGTCTCAGTCATAATTTTTTTTTTTTTTTTTTTTTTTTGCCCAGGCCAATGTCCATAAGAGTTTCTCCTGGGTTTTATTCCAGAATTTTTATAGTTTTCGGTCATACATTTAAGTCTTTCATCTATCTTGAGTTAATTTTTGCATATGGTGATAGAGATACAATTTTATTCTACATATGACTATCCAATGTTTCCAGCACTATTTATTGAAAAGGGTGCCCTTTCCCCAATTTATGTTTTTGCATACTTTGTAAAAAAAAAAAATAGCTGATTTTGGCTTTATTTCTAAGTTCTCTATTTTGCCTCATTTATCTATGTATTTACTTTTATACCATTATTATGCTGTTTTGGCTACTATAGTCTTATAGTATGACTTGAAGATGGGTAATACGATGCTTTCACATTTGTCCTTTTTGCTTAGTATTGCTTTGACTATTTAGGCTATTTTTGATTCCATATAGATTTTTAATTTTTTTTTCTAATTCTGTGAGAAATGATGTTACTGTTTTGATAGGAATTGCAGTAAATCTGCAGGTTGATTTGGGCACCATGTCATTTTTATGATACTGATTCTTCCAATCCATGAGCATGGAATTTGTTTCCAATTGTTTGTTTCATCTATGATTTATTTCAGCAGTGTTTTGTAGTTCTCATTGTAGAGATCTTTCACCTCCTTCATTACATACATTTCTAGGTATTTTATTTTATTTTTGCAGCTATTGTAAAAGGAATTTAGTTCTTTATTTGATTCTCAGCTTGGTCATTGTTGGTGTATAGCAGTGACACTTATTTGTGTGCATTGATTTTGTCATGTAGGACTTTACTGAATTGATTTATAAAATCTAGTAGTCTTTTGGAAGAGTCTGTACGGTTTCCTAGGTATATAATTATATCATTAGCAAACAAATAGTTTGATTTCCACATTTCTAATTTGGATTCCTTTATTTCTTATTTTGCCTGATTGCTACCACTAGGACTTCCAGTGTTATATTGAATAGAAGTGGTGAAAGTGAACATCCTTGTCTTGTTGCAGATCTCAGGAGGAATAATTTCAACTTTTTCCTATTCATTATGATGCTGGATGTGGGTTTGTCATATATGGCTTTTATGATATTGAGGTGTGCTTCCTCTATGCCTCGTTTGTTGAGGGATTTTATCATGAATAATGTTGGATTTTATCAACTGATTCTTCTGTGTGTATAGAGATGATCATATGGTTTTTATTTTCAATTCTGTTTATTTGGTGAATCACACTTATTGACTTATGTATGTTGAACCATTCCTTCATTTCTGAGATGAAACTCATTTGAGCATAACAAATAATGTTTTTGATGTAATGTTGGATTTTTGCATTTATGTTCATTAGGAATGTTAGTCTGTAGTTTTCTTTTTTTTAATGTAATTTCCTTGCTTTGGTATCAGAGTGATACTGGCTTCACAGACTGAGTCAAGGAAGGGGTTCTCTTTTCCAATCTTTTAGAACAGTTTCAGTAGAATTTGTATTAATCTTTCTTGGTAAGTCTTTTGGAATTTGTCTGTGAATCCATATATTCCCGGGATCATTTTCTTTGTTGGTAATTTTTTTTCATTACAGAGTAAATCTTATTGCTTATTATTGGCTTCTCTTCAGAATTTATGTTTCTTCTGGATTCAAGCTAGGAGGATTGTACATTTCCTGGAACTCATCCATTTTATCTATATGTTCTAATTTTAGCACAGAGTTGTTCATAGTAGTGTTAAATGATCTTTTGTATTTCTGTGGTGTTGTTTTATTGTTTCCATTTCATTTCTAATTGAGCTTCTGTAAATCTTCTCTTGGTTAATCCACCTAACGGTACATGGATTTTCTTTATCTGTCAAAGAATCAAATTTTTGTTTTATTGATTCTTGTATTTCCTTTATTTCAATTTTATTTAGTTCTGCTGTAAACCTTGTCATTTTTTTTTATTCTGCTAGCTTTGTGTTTGGCTTGTTCTTGTTTCTCTAGTTCCTTGAGGTATGACATTAGGTTGTAAACCTGTGATCTTTCAGAATTTTCGATGTAGGCATTTAGCACTATAAACTTTCCTCTTAGCACTGTTTTTGCTGTATCCCAGATTTTTTGATAGCTTGTGTCACAATTATTACTCATTTTGAAGAACTTTTTTTTACTTACCATCTTGGTTTTATTGTTAAACCAAAAATTATTCAAGAACAGATTGTTTAATTTCCATGTATTTGTATCATTTTAAAGATTCCTTTTAGAGTAAATTTCTAGTTTTATTCCACAGTAGTCTGAGAAGATATTTGAGATAATTTCAATTTTAAAAAAATTTGATTGAGACTTGTTTTGTGGCCTATCATATGGCCTATTTTGGAGAATTTTCCATGTGCTGATAATAAGAATGTATATTCTTCAGTTTTGGAGTAGAATGTTCTATAAATGTATGTTAGATCCATTTGTCCTAGAGAGCAGTTTAAGTCCAGTGTTTTTTTGTTGACTTCCTCGATAATCTATCTAATGCCATAAATGGAGCATTGAAGTCCCCCACTATTACTGTGTTGCTGTGTATTTCTTTTCTTAGGTCTAGTAATAATTGGTTTATAAATCTGGGAGCTCCATAGTTAGGTGCACACATACTTAAGATTGTAATATCTTTTTGTTGGACTGATAGTTTTATATTTATAAAATGATCACTGTCCTTTTTTTTTTTTTTTTTTTTTTTTTGAGACGGAGTCTCACTCTGTCGCCCGGGCTATAAGAATGGCTACTCTGCTAGTTTTTTATTTCATTTGCATGAAATATCTTTTTCCACCCCTTTATCTTGAGTCTATAAGAATGTTTACCTGTTAGGTGAGTCTTTTGAAAATGGAAGATACTTAGTTTTTGACTTTTAAATCCAGTCTGCCAATCTGTGCTTTATTTTAATTTTTGTAAAGTTTTATTTCAATAGCTTTTTGTGCACAGGTTGTTTTCATTTACATAAATAGGTTTTTCCGTGATGATTTCTGAGATTTTGGTGTACTCATCAACTGAGCAGTGTACACTGCACCCAGTACACAGTCTTTTATCCCTCTTCCCCTCTCAAACTTCCGCCTGAATCCCCAAAGTTCATTGTATCATACTTATGCCTTCGCATCCTTATAGCTTAACTCCCAATTATATGGGAGAATATACAATATTTGGTTTTCCATTCCTGAGTTACTTCACTTAGAATAATGGCCTCCACCTCCATTCAAGTTGTCTCAAAGACAATTATTTTGTTACATTTTATATCTGAGTGGTATTCCATGGTGTATATATGTATATATACACCACATTTTCTTTATCCACTCATTGGTTGACGGGCATTTATGTTGGTTCCATATTTTTACAATTGTGAACTGTGCTGCTATGAACATGTGTGTGCATGTGTTTTTTTCATTAATGACTCCTTTTCATTTGGGTAGATACCCAGTAGTGGAATTGATTAATCAAATGGTAGTTGTACTTTTAGCTCCTGAGGAATTTTCATACTGTTTTCCATAGTTGTACTAATTTACATTCCCACTTGCAGTGTAAAGGTGTTCCTTTTTTTACCAAATCCATGCCAACATCTTTTATTTTTTGACTTCATAACTTTGGCCATTCTTGTAGGAGTAAGGTGGTGTCTCATTGTGGTTTTAATTTGTATTTCCCTGATAATTAGTGATGTTGAGTTTTTTCATGTTTGTTGGCTGTTTTTATATCTTCTTTTGAAAATTTTCTACTCCTGTCCCTTGCACAATTTTTAATGAGATTATTTGCTTTTTCCTTGATGATTTGTTTGAGTTTTTTGTAGATTTTGGATATTAGTCCTTTGTTGGAGGCGCAGTTTGTGAATATCTTTTCCCACTCTGTGGGTTGTCTGTTTATTCAGCTGATAATTTCTTTTGCTGTGAGGAAGTTTTTTGGTTTTATTAAGCCTCATTTATTTATTTTTGTTTTACTGCATTTGCTTTTGGAATGTTAGTCATGAATTATTTGCCTAACCCAATGTCTAGAAGGGTTTTTTGATGTTACCTTCCAGAATTTTCATGGTTTCAGGTCTTAGATTTAAGCGTCTGATCCATCTTAAGTTGATTTATGTATAAACTGAGAGATGAGGATCCAATTTCACTTTTCTATATGTGGCTTTTCTGTTTCCCCAGCAACATTTATTGAGTAGGGTGTCCTTTCCCCAATGTATGTTTTTGTATGCTTTGTTGAAGATCAGTTGGCTTTAAGTATTTGGGTTTATTTCTGGGTTCTCTATAATGTTCCATTGATTTGTGTACATATTTTTACATTGGTACCATGATGTTTTGATAACTATAGCTTTGTAGTATAATTTGAAATCAGCTAATGTAGAAGTCATAGGAATGTCATCTGTCTTATATCTTATATTGGTAATTTGTGTCTTCTCTCTTATTTTGCTGACCAGCTTAGCTAGTCGTTTATTGATGTTATTGATTTTCCTGAATAACTAGATGTTATCTTCATCAATTTTTCTCTTTTTTTGAATTTTATTCCTACATCCTCTGATATTTATTATTTTATTGATTGAAAATATTCAGTTGTATTTACTGTTTTTCCTAGTTTCTTATCTAACATCACAACTAAGAAAGAACTAGAGAACCAAGAGCAAACAATTCCAAAGCTAGAAGAAGACAATACATAACTAAAATCACGGTTGAACTGAAGGAGGTAAAGACACACACACACATACAGAAAAAATAATTAAAAAGATCAATGAAAACAAGAGCTTTTTGAAACAATTAATAAAAATAGACTGCTACCATAACTATTAAAGAAGACAGAGAAAATTCAAATAAACACAATCAGAAATGATAAAGGGGATATTACCACTGACCCCAAAGAAATATAAGCATCAAAGGCTACTATAAACACCTCTATGCACATGTACTGGAAAATGTGGAAAAAAAATGGATAAATTACTGGACATATACACCCTCCCAAGACTGAACCAGGAAGAAATTGAATTCCTGAAGAGACAAATAACAAGTTCTGAAATTGAGGCAGTAATAAATTGCTTACCAACCAAAAAAAGAAATCCCAGGACCAGACAGATGCACAGCTGAATGTACAAAGAAGTACTGGTACCATTCCTACTGAAACTTTTCCAAAAAATCAAAAAGAAGGGACTCCTCTTTAATTCTATGAGACCAGCGATCTCTTGATATCAAGACCTGGCAGATATGTGACAAAAAATAATTCAGTCCAATATCCCTGATGAATATTGATGCAAAAATTCTCAACAGAATACTGGCAAACTGAATCCAACAGTACATCAAAAAGCATATCCAGCAAGATCAAGTAGCCTCTATTTCCAGGATGAAAAGTTGGTTCAGCATATACAAATTAATGTTATTCCTCACATAAACAGAACTAGAGTAAAAAACCACATGATTATCTCAATAGATGCAGAAAAGGCTTTTGATAAAATTCAACATCTGTTCATGTTAAAAACTCCTAATAAACTAGGTATTGAAGGACCGTACCTCAAAATAATTAGAGCCGTATGTGACCAGCCCATAGCCAAAATCATAGTGAAGCTGATAAGCAACTTCAGCAAAGTCTCAGGATACAAAATCTATGTGCAAAAATCGCTTGCGTTCATATACTCTAATAACCTTTAATCCAAAGGCCAAATCACGAACAAATTCCTATTAACAATTGCCACAAAAAGAGTAAAAAACCTAGGCATACAGCTAACAAGGGAAGTGAAGGACTTTTACAAGGAGAGCTATAAACCACTGCTCAAAGAAATCAGAGTTGCCATAAACAAATGGAAAAACATTCCATGCTCATGAATGGGAAGAATTAATATTGTTAAAATTGCCATACTGCCCAAAGGAATTTATAGATGCAATGCTGTTCCCATTAAACTACCTCTAACATTCTTCAAAGAACTAGAGAATATATTTTAGCATTTATGTAGAACTAAAAAAGATCCCGAATAGCCAAGGCAATTGTAAGCAAAAAGAACAAAGCTGGGGGTCAGAATTGTACTGTTACAAGAACAGACATATAGAGCAATGGAACAGAATAGAGAACACAAAAATAAGACTGCACATCTACAACTATCTGATCTTTGACAAACTTGACAAAAGCAAGAATTGGGAAAATGATTCCCTGTTTAATAAATGATGTTGGGAAAACTGGCTAGCCATATGCAGAACATTGAAACTAGACCTCTTCCTTACAGCATATACAAAAATTAAGATGGATTAAAGACTTAAATGTAAAACACAAAACTATAAAAACTGTAAAAGAAAATCTAGGCAATACCATTCAGGTCATAGTAATGGGCAAAGATTTCATGACAAAGATGCTAAAAGCAATTGCAACAAAAACAATAATTGACAAATGGGATCTAATTAAACTAAAGGGCTACCACACAGCAAAAGAAACATCAAAAGAGTAAACAGACAATCTACAGAATGGGTTAAAATTCTTGCAAACTATGCATCTAATAAAGATCTAATATTCATCACTATCAGGAGCTTAAGTTTACAAGAAAAAAACAACCCCATTAACAAGTAGGCAAAGGATGTGAAAATACACTTATCAAAAGAAGACATACATGTGGCCAGCAATCATATGAAAAAAAATTCAGCATCACTGATCATTAGAGAAATGCAAATCAAACCTGCAATGAAATGCCATCTAACACCAGTCACAATGGCTGTTATTAAAAATTCAAAAAAATAAAATATGCTGATGAGGTTGTGGATAAAAAGAAATGCTTATACACTGTTGGTAAATTAGTTCAACCATTGTGGAAGACAGTGTGGTGATTCCTCAGATACCTAAGGACAGAAATACCATTAGACCCAGCAATCCCATTACTGGGTATATACTCAAAGGAATATAAATTGTTCTATCATAAAGACACATGTTTGTGTATGTTCATTGCAGCATGCTTCACAATAGAAAAGACATGGAATCAACTTAAATGCCCATCAATGACAGACTGGATAAAGAAAATATGGTACATATACACCACAAACTTTGGTACATATCCACAAAGAAATACTATGCAGCCATAAAAAGGAAAGAGATTATGTCCTTTACAGGGACATGGATGGAGTTGGAGGCCATCATCCTTAACAAATTAATGCAGGAACAGAAGTCCAAACACAGCATCCTCTCACTTTTAAGTGGGAGCGAGAATACATGGACACATAGACGCAAACAACACACACAGGTCCATCAGAGGTTGGAGGGTGGGAGGAGGGAGAGGATCAGAAAAAAATAACTAATGGATATCAGGCTTAATAAATGGGTGATGAAATAATCTGTACAACAAACCCTCATGACACATGTTATCTATGTAGTAACCCTGCACATCCTGCACATGTACTTCTGAACATAAAATAAAAGCTAAAAAATGTAAAAACAACAGAAGCAAACAAAAGGAAAGAAAGAAAATAGATTTTAGATTGGTTTTACTTTTCTAATACAGGTGTTTTGTGCTATAAATATAAGAAGTGCACTTCTTGTCAGCCACATAGACTTGGATTTTGATCCTTTATTAAATTTAATGATTTCTGCTTTTTAATCAAGGTGATCAGATCATTTAAATTTAAAGTGATCGTATGTAAGTTTGAAGGTTTTTTATGATCCCATTTAATTTCTTTTTGCTATTTAATTCACTGTAACTCTTCCTTGTCTTATTTTAATTATTGTTTTAGTATTTATATATAGTATTCATTTTCACTTTTATCACCTACATGAAAGTTACATTTTACCAATGCACATACAGTATAATAACCTCATAATGCTATAATTCCATTTTTGCCCTTGTGTCTTTTGTACTATGACTGTCATATACTTTATTTCTATGGATATTAACCACATAGTTCCAGACTATTACTGTTTACTTTTAAAAAGTGATTATCTTTACAAAGATTTAAGTAATGACTTTAAGAATTCCTTATAGTTATCTACTTAGTTACTGTATATAACATTTTAGTTTTTGAATATTTTTGTTTTTCTTTTCCTTTCTTTTGTCTCACTCTATCGCCCAGGCTGAGTGCAGTGGAATGATCTTGGCTCACTGCAACCTCTGCCTCCCAGGTTCAAGCAATTCTCCTGCCTCAGCCTTCTGAGTAGCTGGAATTATAGGCGCCGGCCACCATGCCTGACTACTTTTTTTATTTTTAGTACAGATGGGGTTTCACCGTGTTAGCCAGGCTGGTCTTGAACTCCTGACCTCAAGTGAACCACCCGCCTCAGCCTCCCAAAATACTGGGATTACAGGTGTGAGTCACCACGCCTGCTCGGATATTTTTCTTTTCAGTACGTTAAACATATTGCTTCACTATTTTCTTGGTTGCATTATTGTGAAATTTTTTAAAAATCCTTATCTTTGTTTCTTTGTACACATATGTTTTTTCCTCTATTTAAAAATTTTTATGTTTATCATTGGTTTTAAACAATTTCAAATTTTTACATGATACATTTTGAGGAGGAAAATTCATATATATTTTATATAGCTTTTTCTACTCTTAAATAAAGTTATTTCAATATGTTCCAAACTTTCTTGAAGGATCATAATTATTAGCTTCAGTAATAATGCTTCACATTAATATAATAATAACAATGTTTACTGGAATTTTATTATGTGCCAAATATTCTTTCATTCTAAGAAATTTACATAACCAACTCATTTAATTGTCATCATAACCTTATAAAAATATATAATTATCATTACAATTTTACAAATGATAACAGTGCACAAAGGGGATACTAAATTTTCCAAAGGTTATTAGCTAGTAAATAATGGCTCCAAGAATTGAACCCAGGCAGTGCGGTGCCAAATTCCAATTTTTAGTTTTTATTTTTATTGATTTAGAGAGTACAAGTGCAGTTCTGTTATGTGAATATATTGCATATTGATGAAGTCTGGGCTTTTAGTGTACAGCTTGCAGGAAATGCCTGAAGGGTTATTGACATCTTCAAGCCTGTTTTACACTGAGTAAATAATACAGACTTCTGCGTTCTTTGTATCTTTGTATACCTATAGCTACTTTTTAGTTTTTCTGTACTCTCTTGCTTTTTGTTGTAACTTTTCATTCTGATATAGTGTAAAACTTATAGACAAGTTCAAAAAAGTAGTACCAGCCAAGTGTGGAGGCTCAGGCTTGTAATCCTAGCACTTTGGCAGACCGAGTAGGGCAGATTACCTGAGGTCAGGAGTTCAACCAACCTGGCCAACATGGAAAAACCCCCATCTCTACTAAAATAACAAAAATCAACCAGGCATGGTTGCACAGGCCTGTAATCTCAGCTAGTCGGGAGGCTGAGGCAGGAGAATCGCTTGAACCGGGGAGGCGGAGGTTTCACCACGCCGGGATTGCACCACTGCACTCCAGCCTGGGCAATGGAGTGAGACTATGCCTGAAAAAAAAAATTATTGAT
>NW_012115455.1:1875223-1876237 GCF_000951035.1 Colobus angolensis palliatus
TTTTTGAGACAGAGTCTCGCTGTGTCCCCCAGGCTGGAGTACAGTGACGCTATCTCGGCTCACTGCGACCTTCGCCTCCCGGGTTCACTCCATTCTCCTGCCTCAGCCTCCTGAGTAGCTGGGACTACAGGCGCCCACTACCGCGCCCGGCTAAGTTTTTGTATTTTTAGTAGAGACGGGGTTTCACTGTGATCTCGATCTCCTGACCTTGTGATCCGCCCGCCTCGGCCTCCCAAAGTGCTGGGATTACAGGAGTGAGCCACCACGCCCAGCCACATTGATGATTTTTGCATAAATCAATGGTCACTATAATGGCTGCCAAATGATCATTTTCTAACTCCATCAATTGTAGATTTTTTAGTTAATGTTCAACTCTAAGGAAGAACTATTTATTTATTTATAGACTCAGATTTATGTTATCCATTCCCTCCTTCCTTTACTATTAGTAATTTTTTAATGCTAATGTTTTTTTCCATATTTTGTCTGTGAGAGCACCTTCCAGCTGGTTCCTGCTGTCTCTTTCACATCACTTTATTATTATTATTATTTAGAAATTCCTTACTTTTTTTTTTAACAAGACAGTGTTCTTCTAGGCCTATCTCCATTCTTTACTCCTGCTGTGTTTTCACCCACATATTCATGGAGTGTTACTTCTTTTTATTGTAGTAATCATATTTAAACCCCAATATATTAATGCTAGGTACCCTTATTTCCTCTAGGAAAGGGGGTTCCTTGCTCCTAGGCCTTGTTCAACTCTGTATTCTGTCTTATAATGAAGAGTTTAACCTTCTTGCCATTAGGACCCCTCTCCTTTTCTCTTCTCATTCTTTATTATTAAATTATCTACTTATAATAAACTGTACAGTTGTAAATAAGATCACCATGTTACTTAGAATAGTGAATAAGTAGGGGTAAACATTTTCTGAGTAACAACATAAAGGACTTATAAACAAGTGAAATTCCTTACATTTTAGTGCACGGATGTACTAAATTTTAATTTCAATTGCTTTGAAA
>NW_012115455.1:1876422-1950584 GCF_000951035.1 Colobus angolensis palliatus
CTGACCTCGTGATCCGCCCGTCTCGGCCTCCCAAAGTGCTGGGATTACAGGCTTGAGCCACCGCGCCCGGCCGATATGGTAATTTATACCAAATTGATTATAGACATAAAACATACCATAAGCTGTAAAATTCTCTGTAAATACAAATTATATTACTTTTCCATTAAAATACTAACCTTACACTTTACTCCTATAAACACTTGTCCTTAACACTTGAGCAGTCTGTCTGCCCTATCATCTAGCTTATTTGCTTTCTGGAAATGATGAAATAAACTATTCTACTTTATAATCTAAATGCAAAGTTACTACTGTTTCAACTAAATATTTGTTCATTAATTTTTTAGTCTCCCAGTTCAAAACTATATCAAAAATTTTGTCTGATAAATGTGTGCTTTGTATCATACCAACCTTTCAATTCTTTTGTATTGTTACTATCCATCTAAAAAAGAAAAACATGAAGGAGACATGATTTCTTTGCCCCTGGTCTTTAAAGAAGTTCAATGAATGGAGGATCTGCTGGAGGCATCTTGGCCATAACATAAAACTTCTCTTACCTCTAAACTTGAGTACAGGCTTAAGAGCTGTTTTACATAGCTTTATGACTGGATCCTAGTTCTTTTCCCATGAAGAAACAATGCTTCATGGCTTCAGTCACTCAGGGCATCTTTAACCTGGAATATTTAGTGTTTCCAATAATTGGCCTCTCTTTACAGTGATTTATTTGTAATTGCAGACTCTTAAAAATGTTTAATCATTCTAAATACTTTGTTATAATTTAACATAATTTATTCATGAAACTTTTTTTTTAAGGAAAATTCTCACCTAAGCAGTCTTTTGGTGTGGCTGACTCTATCAAGCTAGGATTATCAGCAAGGATAATTTGACCAAAACAGCAACCTGGGACAGGAACACTCTCTCCACTCCTGTTGCTCCTGATTTTTTTTTTTTTTTTTTTTACCACTGAGACACCAGACAGCAACTTGGCTCCAAAAAGTGCATTCTGCTATAACGATGTCTGATCTAGAAGTTTTCTGTCTCTTCCGTAAAGAGGGTTCCCACGACAAACTGCCCAAATTAAAGCACTCAGTTCCAGAGGGCTTGCATGGAGAATCTCTTCACCAAGTAGAGAAATAAGGATGTGTCATTTGGGAGACTCTTCATACTCTCAGGCAGAACAAACAGGAACATTGGGAACCCCAGATGTATAAGATAAACAAAGCAAACCATAATAGCGCCACAAAAGCTTTGGAAATTAAGCTGTCCTCAGAACCATAGCTAACAAAAATAGGCCAACACCTAAATATAGTGACTCTTTGCTAGAGTAAAGATTTAAATAGAATACAGTCTCCTAACAAAATAGACAAAATGTCTAGAATACAACTGAAAACCAACCATCATACCAGGTACAAAGAAAACCACAACGTGAATAAGAAACACTAGTCAACTGATGCTAACACTGAGACAAATCAAATGTTGAAATTTTAACAAGAATTTTAAAACAGATGTCATAAAATGCCTCAAAAACATGAATTTTTGAGGCAAAATAAGAATTTAAGCAAATAAATACAAGTTATAAAATGAAAACTAAATAGAAATTATAATAACTGAAATATACATTAGCAGGAATACGAATGCTTTCTGGATGGGCTAAAAAGAGAGTGCCATAGAAGATGGAATTAGTAAACATGAAGAAAAATCAGTAGAATTTATAAAATTTACAAAACATAAGAAACTTAAAGAAAATAGATTTTAAAATATGAACAGAGACTGAGAGAAGTGTGGGGAAAATGACAAAACATTAAAATTAGCAAGAATAGCAATGGCTGAAACACCTCCCTATTTGGTAAAATATAGAGATTAACAGATTCAAGAAGCTGAGTTAATCTCCCATAACTCCATTGAAGCTTATATTAAGATATGAAATACTTTTTTAAGCTAAAAACTAAACACATACAAATAATCTTGAAAGCAGCCAGAGAGAAACAACATACCTGTAAGCAAACACCAATTCAAGCAATACAATGAGCTTAAACAACATAGGCCAAATAAAACTCATGCATTTTCCATGCTTTAAATGAAAAGAACTTGAGATTTTTATTTCTAGCAAACTATCCTCAAGGAATAAAGGAGAAAGAGAGCTGTTTTCAGATGAAGGAAAATTAAAACAATTTGTTGCTATCAGAGCTACCATTGAATAAATGGAAAATCCACCATATGTCTCAGCCCCAAATCTCCTTAAGCTGATAAGTAACTTCAGCAAAGTCTCAAGATACAAAATCAGTGTGCAAAAATCACAAGCATTCCTATACACCAAGAACAGACAGAGAGCCAAATCATGAGTGAACTCCCATTCACAATTGCTACAAAGAGAATAAAATACCTAGGAATACAACTTATAAGAGATGTGAAGGACCTTTTCAAGGAGAACTACAAACCACTGCTCAAGTAAATAAAAGAGGAGACACAAACAAATGGAAAAACATTCCATGCTCATGGATAGGAAGAATCAATATCGTGAAAATGGCCATACTGCCCAAAGTAATTTACAGATTCAAGGGTATCCCCAGCAACCACCATTGACTTTCTTCACAGAATTGGAAAAACTACTTTAAATTTCATATGGAACCAAAAAAGAGCCCACATAGCCAAGAAAATCCTAAGCAAAAAGAACAAAGCTGGAAGCATCATGCTACCTGACTTCAAACTATACTACAAGACTACAGTAATTAAAACAGCATGGGGGCAAGGCACGGTGGCTCATGCCTGTAATCCCAGCACTTTGGGAGGCCAAGGTGGGCAGACCATGAGGTCAGGAGATCGAGACCATCCTGGCTAACACAGTGAAACCCCATCTCTACTAAAAAATTACAAAAAAATTAGCTGGGTGTGGTGGCAGGCACCTGTAGTCCCAACCACTCAGGAGGCTGAGGCAGGAGAATGGCATGAACCCTGGAGGTGGAGCTTGCAGTGAGCCGAGATCGCACCACTGCACTCCAACCTGGGTGACAGAGCGAGACTCCATCTCAAAAAACAAAAACAAACAAGCAAACAGACAAAAACAGCATGGTACTGGTGCCAAAACAGATATATAGAACAATGGAAGAGAACAGAGACCTCAGAAATAACACCACACATGTACAACCATCCGATCTTTGACAAACCTGACAAAAACAAGCAATGGGGAAAGGATCCCCTATTTAATGAATGTTGTTGGAAAAACTGGCTAGTCATATGCAGAAAGCTGAAACTGGATCCCTTCCTTACACCTTATACAAAAATTAACTCAAGATGGATTAAAGACTTAAATATAAGACCTAAAACCATAAAAACCCTAGAAGAAAACCTAGGCAATACCATTCAGGACATAGGCATGGGCAAAGATTTCATGAATAAAACAACAAAAGCAATTGCAACAAAAGCCAAAATTGACAAATGGATCTAATTAAACTAAAGAGCTTCTGCACAGCAAAAGAAACTATCATCAAAGTGAACAGACAACCTACAGAATGGGAGAACCTTTTTGCAATCTATCCATCTGACAAAGTATCCATATCCAGAATCTACAAGGAACTTAAACAAATTTACAAGAAAAAAACAACCCCATCGAAAAGAGGGTGAAGGATATGAACAGACACTTCTCAAAAGAAGACATTTATGCAGCCAACAAACGTATGAAAAAATGCTAATCATCACTGGTCATTACAGAAATGAAAATAAAAACCACAATGAGATAACTTCTCATTCCAGCTAGAATGGCAATCATTAAAAAGTCAGGAAACAACAGATGCTGGAGAGGATGTGGAGAAATAGGAATGCTTTTACACTGTTGGTGGGAGTGTAAATTAGTTCAACCATTGCAGAAGACAGTGTGGCGATTCCTCAAGGATTAGAACTAGAAATACCATTTGACCCAGCAATCCCATTACTGGGTATATAACCAAAGGATTATAAATCATTCTACTACAAGGACACATGCACATGTATGTTTATTGTGGCACAGTTTACAATAGCAAAAACTTGGAACCAACCCAAATGCCCATTAATGATAGACTGGATAAAGAAAAGGTGGCACATATACACCATGGAATACTATGCAGCCATAAAAAAGGTTGAGTTCATGTCCTTTGCAGGGACATGGATGAAACTAGAAACCATCATTCTCAGCAAACTAATGGAAGAACAGAGAACCAAATACGACATGTTCTCACTCATAAGTGGAAGTTGAACAATGAGAACACATGGACACAGGGAGGGGAACATCACACACTGGAGCCTGTCAGGGGATGTGGGGCTAGGGGAGGGATAGCATTTGGAGAAATACCTAATGTGGATGATGGGTTGATGGGTGCAGCAAACCACCATGGCACATGTATACGTATGTAACAAACCTGCACATTCGGCACATGTACCCCAGAACTTAAAGTACAATTTGGAAAAAAAAGTAGATAGTAAAGGGATCTAAATGGATATAGTTTTCCATATTTGATAAGATCATAAAACCTTCATATCAATAGGCTGTGATAATGCAACTGGACTTAGGTTTGACTGCTTGCAACTCCAAAACCAGAAAACAACAGGTGAGGGTTGGTGGGAGGAAAAGCAGATTTAATGAGAGAACCAACAAAACAAGAAGTTGGTGAATTAGAGTTCCAAAGTACCATCTCAAAATTTAAAGTTTACCATAAGGCTTTTAAAGGGAAACTTGGTATGAGAGACATGTGGGAGTGGTCCAGGTTGCAGCCACTGTGTATCTTGTTCAGATGGCTCTCTTGGGTAATCACTTATCCAGAGGTCTGGCTTGTGTTAACTTCAGCCCATGGTGGTTGGCTTTGTTTCCAACTCCCCCTAGGCAAGAGGATTTCACAGGGGCCCTTTGTGTAGTTTGTTTCAAGATTAACCTATGGAATTTTTTAAACAAGCATGCACTGCCAGAAGAGAGTGTCTAGAGGGGGAAGGAACGAAGAGGTGAGAGGGAAGGGAAGGAAGAAAAAGAAAGTGGGTGATTTTTAAAATTGAGGTCCCTGGTTACAACCCCCAACCCCACTGTCAAGTTTCATTCCATTTCTATGGAAAATGGGTAGTGTGTTCATTTTGGTTACTTCCTGCTGAAAAGGAGCATGGTTAGGGTATGGTGGAATGAAACCTATCCACATGGAGTTGAAAGTATTTGCAAGTCCCTGGACTTACAAAAGAGATCTGCTAGAGCATCATGTTGAGCGTATAACAGCAATACAGTCTACAGCAGTGGAATACACTGATCCCTATAATCATGACTCAAATTATGAGCAACTTTTTTTTTTCACCAGGTGGGGCCTGATCCAAATCATAAAAAGAGTCATTGATTTAAGGGCATTGTGGATAAGACATAGTTCAATTTTCTTGTGCATGTCATATAGGGCTGAGGGTATGTTTCTGGAGTTATCTTGGATGTACACATAGCATTTAGTCTCAATTATAGCACATGTTTGTCACTCTCAATTGTACTTCGAGCTCCTGTGGGGATTGATGACAGGTTAGCTAAATATACATATTTAATAGGTGGTGGGGGAGTTATGAATAGTCATGAAAGTGGTCCCGATAAATGTGTATGAAACAAATATGCGTGTAATATATGACTCATGTTCATTTTTGGGTGGAAACTTAACATTTAAAAATGTTAAAAGGCTTTAAAAAGGCTGTATGTGTCAAACAGTCTTTTCAGGACACAAAGGCACTCTCATGTGCAATTTCTGTAAATTGGCCAGAACTAGTCCATGGTCAGTGGTCTTTTATTGGGACAAAGTTATTAAAATTAATCTCTTCTCTAATTAAAGCTGTAGTTATTACTGGTGGAACAGGAGTTGGAAGTCAGTCAGCTGATCTCAAGGCCAGTGCTAGTTTGGCTGATAGAGAAAAAAACAAAAACTAAAACAAAACCTTGTGGCACTTAGAATACAGATTACTTTTAAATTATAGGAGTTTGTGAAATAACCCTTGCCTGGCAAGTCCTATCATGATTTACACAGACCATCTACAATATGCTTTGAATTTCTGACTTGTCCTGTACTATCTCTTTCTTAAATAACCAGTCATTTTATTTCACAAAAAATTCAATGTATAAGGTATTTTCTCATACAAAATCACTTTCTTTTTTAAAAATAACCTTTTTACCAAAATACATATTTATATTCATAACTTTTTTCATACTTTTCTATTCTACTTACCAGTTCATTTCTAACATTTAAATAACCTCCAAATAACATAAAATTACTTGTTTCTCAATAAGAACACAACTTATGAAATTGTATGATAACTACGATTTTTTTCCTATTAACCATTTTTAAAGCCTGTGAACATCAGGTGTTTACCTAAGCTATAATCTTAAATTTAAATACATGGGCCTTGTGCCAATAACTCTGAAGATTCAACTCTTTTTTATTAAATCAACAATATAAAATTGGTCTTACTTATCAAAAATCACACAAAAATTATTCTGTTTTTGCCTCTGTTTATAGTACTATATATTTTGTGTCACATTCTGATGTCTTAACATTTCTAACAGAGACAAATATAAAACTTACCTAATCAGTAAACATAGACAAAAATATATGTTAAGAATTCTTAAAACATTTCTATTTTTATTTTACTGATAATTTTAAAATCCTTTTTATTTTCCAAAGATGATTCAATTCATGTGAACTTGATAGGCATTTTGGATTTAATTTACGAATACTCACTTACTTATAAATTAATTTTGCAGCATGTTAAACACAACACATGATATAATACATGCACATACATATAAATACATGTAAACATATATATACAAACACAAAGATCGAGTCACTTTGGAATTCTAGCCACAAGACAGCATCACAAACTCACTGTCCTATAAAAGATACTTGAATTCAAATTATTTATCAGATGAAATTGGAGCCTATTTACATGGCTAAATTTTGTTTGCCCTGATAGCTAACCCAATGAAGGTTGTTGACCAAAATCCTGAGTAACAGTTTCCATGGTAGTTTAATTTTTGAAAAACTTCTTTTATCTTTTTCATCAGATCTAAATGAGCTATTAATGTCTATATTTTAGTTAGAACTAGCTGAACTATATAAGCAAAACAAAAGCTTCAACTAACTTTGAATTATAGTTTTATCTCAACACCAGTATCTTAATAACAGCAGATTCAGAAAAGAAAAGATAAACAGAGAGCTTTAGAAGACTCTATTTAACTTTACAGTTGCCAGTTAACCATGTGAGTTCTGAATTTTTATTGTTGTAATTTTCCCATCAGTTTAAAATGTGAGCAAAAATGGGCTGTATTGTGTAACCAGGTGGAGTCCCAGAAAATCTGCCATGTGTTTGAACTTTTCTGTGTTTTGAAATATGTAAGACTGGGATTCACAAAAACAGACAAATATAAATGAACCAGTTCTCAAATTGGGTAAAATTCAGACAACTATTCCTTTTTCTACCAGGTACCCAAACTGAATACAACCATAAAGTGGCTTATTCCAAGGAAAAGCCGAAATGAATAGGAAGAGTGTTCCAAGTTGTACACACCAGAGTGACACCAGAGTGACTAACTCAGTCTTGAAGCCCATTAACTACCCCAAACAGTATGTTTGCTTGCATTACTGAAGTGTTACTGGCAGCTGTTGCGATAAGGGAAAAGAAGATAGAATCCCTGAGACAAAGTGTTCTTGGCAGCTTCTGGGATGTCCCTGGAGTCCCAGCCACAGTGTCAGCTAGCCATGAGCATCTTGTGCTCACAAGCAATAGTTACTCTGCCCAGTAGCATAAACGGGAAATCCCTGGTGTGCTTCCATGTTCATTTCCTCCATCCATTAGAAACTAGGCAGGCTAGACTACCTGAGGCATGCAGCCTCAAATTTACATATATTATAGTACACAGAGCAACCACAAAGAAAATATAAAAAATTATACAATAAAAATAATCAAGGTCAATTCCAAGAATGTTTAAATAATTAACAGGAAAGCAGAAAGGAAGAAAAGAATAAGAAACACAGAAAACAAGTAATTAAAGAAAAGATTTAAATACTAACATATCAATAATTACCTTAAGTGTAAATATTAGTAGTTCAATTTAAAGATACAGATTAGATAAGTGACACGGGTAAACTGATGCGTTAAGAAGCTCCAAGTCCTCATGGGGAAAAAAAAAGGCAGAACAAACAAACAAAAACACAAAACAAACTGGTTAACATTATCGTATAAAAGATCCAGAAAAGTGTCAAGGGTCTATAACCGTCAACTGAATGACCATTTTTTTTTAAATGACATTCAAAACAGTAGGCAATTGTATGAAATTTTGACTCACACTTGCCCTACTCCTTCCCTGGCATGGAGCAGTCTTGGTCTGAAGAAAATGGTAGCTTACCTTTCAATTCCCTCCTTTGAAACTGAAGGGAGCACAGCAGATCTTAACTGTAATATTCTAACCTGTCTGGGGACGGCCTGAATGACTGGTCTCTGTTTTGCCTAACTTGGATCTCAGGCACAGAACAGTGATGCAACTCAGATCTCAGACAGGGAGAAGAAATGAGTGCTGCTGAGAAAGCTGCAGGGAGGCTAAAATCTACAGATGCCTGGGGAAAGTTATTATGGGTGAAGAGACATAACAGACCACCTAAGGCTCTGAGGCGATTCTGGGGTGAGATTCTTTGCGAAATTAAGACACTAAAAAGCAGCTATGTATACAAGAAAATTGAAAAAGCCACAAACAAGCCCAGATATGTGTATGTTGCATGCTCAGAAAAGACCAGAGGCCTTAATATTTCATTTTGAGTTAATCTTAAAGTCCAAATAATACCCAGCAGCAAAGTACAGAACTGCCTTGATACCAAACCAGCTTGAAAAGAATGAGAAGGTAGGTAGCTGTTTTACAAATGCTCAAGTTTTAACAAAAAGATGACAAGATTTATTACAAAAGTAAAGAATGGTAAAAGATATTACATGAAAACAGTAAGCAAAATATAGTTGGGTTGGCTATACAAACATCAGCCAACAGTATTTAACTGTAAGTAAAATACTATTGCAAGAGACAAAAGAGGAAATTATATACTAAGGAAAGCATCAATTCACTAAAAATGTGTAACAATAGTAAACATCAAACATCAGAGTTCCAAAATATCTGATGCAGGATTGATGCTAGAAAAATGGCAGAGTGAGAAATTATTCTTCATGCTACCACAAAAACTAATAATTAGCTATCTTTGAATGAAAATAGCCTTGAAAGAGCTCAAGATTCCAATTAAGATCCTGCAACAAAAAATGGAGAATAACTGCACAGAATATATTGTTGGGTAGGTTGGCATACTTGAGATGTCTGGAGAAAGCTAGTAACAAAGAATAAGGGTGGAATCCATCAGTATCATTAATGCAGTGGGTGCCACCATGGTCTCCAATTGCCTGCTGTGTAGAGGGCACCAGGAGTTTTTGTAACTGTGGTATTCAACCATTGGTGAGGCAAAACTCCTGAAGAAGGAAACACTTCTGAATCCACTCCTTTAAAAAGGAGGCTTTATTGTGCTGGTCTAGGACAAGGGTTACTACCTCTCCAACCCCATGGCCACCCTGGACCTGGAGCCATGGCCACTCCATGTCCACACTCCAGAACCCATCTTCACAGCCATAGCACACATACCACTGCATTTCAGAAACTAGAGCAAGAGCCACTGTAAGATAGAACTACCCTGGTCCTTAGAACTGTGGTCACTCTGTGCATACTTGCACTCTGGACAGCAGCTTTGCCACCACTCCATCAGTACTCATACTTTGTGATACAGATCCAATGAACAGAGGAAAACCAGGGTCCTTTGCCTCATGCCGATTAGATAAAATTACATGGACACATGTGGAGTAGTTTTAAGGAGTGGAGTGTTTAATAGGCAAGAAAGAAGGTAGAAACTCCCCCGCACAGAAACAGAGGGAGGGGGGCTCCAAGGCAAGTGAGGAAACCCCGAGTGTAGTGGAAAACAGTCGGCTATACTAGGAGGCTGGAGGAAGTGGCGTATGATTTGCATAGGGCCCAGGGGACTGGTTTGATCAGGTATGCAATTCACATAGCCCATGAAAAAACTGGCCCTCCCAGCCTTTTAATATGCAAATATAGGGCGCCATAATGTCCTGCATACATTGGGTTATCTGGAGGCAGCCATGATACTTGGCACACAGTGTGACAAGGAGAAGAGGGTGGGAATTGCCATATTGGATGGACTCAGTTTCTAATGACTGGCATTTGTATATCAAAGCTTCCCAGTGGCCTTGCCCTTCAAGCTGATTTTCTGCTAGAGTAGAAACATTTCTGGAGCTTCATTTGTTGTAACCAAATGAGTTATAGAGAAACGCCACACTTTGAGACAAATTAAGGAGTCCTTTATTAGCTGGCGACCGAGAGACAGCTAGCGCTCAAAATTCTCTCTGCCCTGAAGAAGGGGCTAGATTCTCTTTTATACTATGGTCTAAATAGGGGAGGGGGAGTTTAACTGAAGCAGTTTTACAGAAGCAGAACAGGCAAAAAGTTAAAAATATTAATTGGTTATAGAAGCAGTTACAAAACATAAACAGTTCCAGGTGCAGGGGCTTAAACTATCACTAAGAGATAAATGCAGGGGCTTTTAGGTACCTTGGATGGAGCACATTCCCAGGAGCTGCTGGTACAGCCTGCCTCAATATCTCATCAGCAGGTGCATTCCTGGATGTGTTTGGAATCAGCTTGCACTAGTTATTCCCTTAAGGGGGATATAGGGGGCTGCAAGTGAAGAAACTAATATGGAGCCTATGCGGCTCTCTCTGCTAGGAGAGGGTCACTCAGATTAAAACAAGCTAGGGTATCACATTCCCCACTCATGTTTTGAGGAATCAAATAGTTGATCCTTCAGTCATAGCAAGGGAGTTATACTGGGTTCTGAGACACATAAGTTTGACAGAAGCTATGTGCTGCTTTACAAAGCTAAGGAGTCAATTTAATATACAAGGCCTGAAGATGAAACTTAACAAGAGGAGGAGAAGGAGTCCTGCCAATCTAATAATTAGAGTAGTTAGCTTTGGATTTCAGTTGAACATGCTTTGATACCGGGGGTGTTACTTTCTCATTCTTGTTGGCATCTATCTAGATTTTCTCACACTCTTTGGAGAGTATCTTTTATGACTGCAGACTGATTGTCATAGAAACAGCAACTCTCTCCTAGGGTGGCACATAACCCTCCTTGGGAGAGAAATAGTAGATCCAAGCCTCGGCGGTTTTGAAGAACTACTTCAGCTAGAGACTCTACCTAGGTATGTAGCATATTTATGGCTGAGTGGAGATTGCTTAAATCAGCACCTACTTGCTGAGACACGGACATTAGTCCAGTTTCTCCCTGAACCAGGGCAGCCGTGCCAATGGCTGCTGACCTAGCTATGCTAAGGCAGGCTGGGGGTGTACTAGGAGTGGGGTAGCTCGGCAAAACCTGGAATGCAATTCATGGGGAGCAATACGAAGTTGCCTTTCTGGCCCACTGTACACATAGACCTGGAGGAGTACATGAACCAACACACACAGGAAGGTCCGGGTTCAGCCCATTGATGCAGTGAGTGAGGCCTGAAGTACAAGCCAACCAGGTATTGTTAGGTGCCTGGTAGGAAACTGAGGCGTTTAAGGAAGTAAGTAGAGGTTGATTACAAGTGGCCTGAAAGGGAGAAGCAGATAAGTTATACCCATGGCTAATTAGACAGGAGGCATTCCCTGTCATGTCTCCTAGTGTAAGGGCATGGGGTCGTGTATGACAAGGAAGAGAGTTAACTTTGAACATGGTCTCTACTCCTAAACTAACATAATATGGGGGTTTGGCTTTTAGGCACAACCAACAATCTCAGGCTAGTTTAGGCTGGGTGAGATTAAGGAGGTGACGCACCCTGTCCAGAATGGACATCAGGCTGGGTTGGAGATGTTGTCATTGTAATTGAGATTTAGGAACCAGGAGTAGCCGGAAAGTTAAATCGACCCTATCTTGGTGTTTTTGGAACATAGGGTCGCTTAAATCAGTTACAGGTCTGATTGGCTTAGGAGGGCTCCATGGGACCAGGACATTTTACTGAATGGTGAACATAATTCCAGCATAAAAATCTGAGATATAAAGCCTTAATCCCCATGACATGCCATAATACCATTGAGCTGAATTAGAATTATGGATAGTTATAGTAAGAGGGTTGCCATTTCTTATAGTACACTATCTAGGACAGGAAGTGCGAGTTATGGAGAGGGTTGAGGACTGGGTTGATCCTCCAGAGTAAGTGGCCAGGGTTACACATGACCAATGAGGGCAGAGAAACTGAAAGGAATCTCAACAACAAGAGTCAGGGTGATTTCCAGGACAGAGGTAAAAATCAACACTCTGGAGTCCTTTTTCTGCACCTTTGGAGCTCCCACATGCAGTCCGGTTTCCTGTGTGTCTGAATCCTGCAGCCAGGTCAACGTTTCCTGCTCCTATGACTGGCAGATTGCATTGCTCTTCATGGGTATGGGTAGGCTCTGGGAATAAAGTACATAAATCGACTGCAAAAGAGACTTCTTTGGAGGTTCTTGCCTTCCAAGTAGTGTTTGCAAATACATATCCTTTAGAGCCGTCGGCATGGTGAGGATGATGGTATGAGTTCCTTTCCAGGCAGGAATGAATTCTGCTTTCTGGAACTTTTTAACATACACCAGGTCACCTGGCTGGAAAGAGTGGCAGGGTCCCATCTGGTCAGGAACTGGATTGGGGTGGGCTCCCTGGACAAGCGTCTGGTTGATGTCTCGTACCTGCTGGAGAGACTACAAGTACTGTAACAAATTACCTTGAGAGATTTCTGCTAAATGGGTGTCTCTCAACCTAGGTAAGCTAGGCAGAGCCTTTCCATACATAATTTCAAAAGGTGAAAACCCAGCTTGGTAAGGGGTGCACCTTACTCTAAGAAGGGCTAAAGGGAGGAGTCTCACTCAATCTTCACTGGTTTTTAGAATTAATTTTGTAAGAGTATTTTTAGGGTGCAGTTCACGCGTTCTACCTGTCCAGAGCTCTGGGGCACAATGGAGTTTCCATTTGATGTTTAATACCTTGCTGACCGACTGAGCTATGGACGAGGTGAAGGCTGGCCCATTATCAGACCCTATGGCAATAGGCAGCCAGTGTCTTGGGATGATTTCATTTAGTAAAACCTTAACGACTGTGGTGGCAGTTTCGTTTCTGGTGGCAAATGCCTCAGTCCACCCAGAAAAGGTGTCTACTAGCACCAGGAGGTATTTATACTTTGCCCGGTGCGGTTTTATCTCTGTAAAGTCAATTTCCTACTTTTCTCCTGGTGAGTCTCTGCAGACGGTGGCCTGGGCTGTGTTTGGAACCTTGCTTGGCATTTACCTGAGCACAAGCCGTACAGTGAAGAGTTGCTTCATCAGCTAAGTCCTGAAGGTGGGGGATCTTGAAATGGCTCCTTAGAGGCTGGGCCAGTTTTACTCCTCCTAAATGGGTGGTGGAATGTAGATGGCTGATTAAAGTTTCCCCGAGGGCTCAGGGCATGAGGATTCTGGAATCAGGAAGAATCCACCAACCTTCCCGGTTTTTACCAGCCTGAAGATCTGAAGCTTGTTTTTCTTCTTCTGGGGAATATTTTGGGTTGTCTGGCAAGTCAGGTTGTGGAAAGGACACTGCAGGTAGCAGGGTCAGAGGCGCAACTGGAAGCCAAGCTGCCTCCGGAGCTGCAGAGTCTGCTCTTTGGTTACCACGGGCAATAGCCGTGCTCTCTCTTTGATGTCCTTTGCAGTGAATTACAGCCACTTGCTGAGGAAGCCAAACAGCTTCAAGCAGGGCTAAAATTTTGTCTTTGTTTTTAATACTTTTTCCTGCTGAGGTGAGTAGCCCTCTCTCAATAGATGGCTCCGTGTACATGTACAGTAGCAAAAGCATACCTGCCGTTAGTGTAAATGTTAATATATTTATTTTTACCCTATCGGAGAGCCTGAGTGAGGGCGATTAATTCAGACTTCTGTGCCAAGGTACCTGCCGGCAACGCATTGGCTCACAGTACATCTGTCTCTGTAGTAACGGCTGCACCAACCTTTCGTACTCCTTGTTTGAGGAAGATGCTACCGTCTGTAAACACGGTAGTATCCGCTTTCTTTAGGGGCACATCTTGGAGATCAGGTCGGCCAGTTTCCGTAGTTTCTAACAGTTCCTTGCAGTCATGGACAGGTGTAGTGAAGTCTGGATCAGGGAGCAAAGTAGCTGGATTTAAACACCTTGTGGGACAGAAAATTAAATGAGGCTTATCTAACAGTAAACTCTGATACTGCAGGATGCGAGCATTTGACCTCCATTTGCCAGAAGCACTTTGTAGCAAAGTCTCTATGGCATGAGGAGCCGTAAGGGTTAAATTTTGGCCTAGAGTCAATTTGTCAGTCTCTTGGACTAGGCTTGCTGGTGCTGCTATGGCTCGAAGACAACTTGGCCATCCAGAGGTCACAGGGTTCAGTCTCTCAGACAAATAGGCTACTGGGCGTCTCCAGGGTGCTAAAGTCTGAGTGAGCACACCCTTAGCAACTCCCTGGCTTTCATGAATGAAAAGGTGAAATGGGTTTAAGATATTTGGGAGAGCTAGAGCAGGGACCTCAGTTAATGCCTTTTTCAGGTTTTTGAAAGCCTGTTCTAGGCAACCCACAGAATGGGAGAAAATTTTTGCAATCTACTCATATGACAAAGGACCTACAAAGAACTCAAACAAATTTACAAGAAAAAAACAAACAACCCCATCAAAAAGTGGGCAAAGGATATGAACAGACATTTCTCAAAAGAAGACATTCATATAGCCAACAGACACATGAAAAAATGCTCATCATCACTGGCCATCAGAGAAATGCAAATCAAAACCACAATGAGATACCATCTCACACCAGTTAGAATGGCAATCATTAAAAAGTCAGGAAACAACAGGTGCTGGAGAGGATGTGAAGAAATAGGAACACTTTTACACTGTTGGTGGGATTGTAAACTAGTTCAACCATTATGGAAAACAGTTTGGCGATTCCTCAAGGATCTAGAACTAGAAGTACCATATGACCCAGCCATCCCACTACTGGGTATATACCCAAAGGATTATAAATCATGCTGCTATAAAGACACATGCACAGGTATGTTTATTGCGGCACTATTCACAATAGCAAAGACTTGGAATCAACCCAAATGTCCATCTGTGACAGACTGGATTAAGAAAATGTGGCACATATACACCATGGAATATTATGCAGCCATAAAAAAGGATGAGTTTGCGTCCTTTGTAGGGACATGGATGCAGCTGGAAACCATCATTCTTAGCAAACTATCACAAGAACAGAAAACCAAACACCGCATGTTCTCACTCATATGTGGGAACTGAACAATGAGATCACTTGGACTCGGGAAGGAGAACATCACACACTGGGGCCTATCATGGGGAAGGGGGAGTGGGGAGGGATTGCATTGGGAGTTTTACCTGATGTAAATGACGAGTTGATGGGTGCTGACGAGTTGATGGGTGCAGCACACCAACATGGCACAAGTATACATATGTAACAAACCTGCATGTTATGCACATGTACCCTAGAACTTAAAGTATAATAATAATAAAATAAAATTAAAAAAAAAAGTCTGTTCTTCGGTGTCAGTCTAAACTAGTGGGCCATTCCCTCCAGTAGCGGTGTACAGGGGCTTGGCAATCTCTGCAAACGCTAATACCAACAGGTGACAGTATCCTACAGCCTCCAGGAATTCACGGACCTGTCTCTTGGTGGTGGGAGTAGGGATTCACAGGATGGCTTCCTTACGAGCACTGGTGAGTGCCCTTTTCCCTCTGTTTATCTCATACCTTAGGTAGGAGACTCTGGGAAGACAAAGCTGGGTCTTTTTGGCTGAGACTCGATACCTGAGTTCCTGAAGGAAGTAAAGTAGGTCCTTAGTATGTTGCAGGCAACTGTCAGTAGTTTCAGTAGCTAATAAAAGGTCTTCTATGTACTGAAGAAGAGTATAATTAGGGTGTCTGGCTCAGAATGGTATAAGATCCTGTTGGAGGGCTTCCTTAAAAAGGGTGGGGGAATTTTTAAAACCTTGAGGTAACCAAATCCAGGTCAATTGGGTGGTGTCTTCTGAGCCAGGATCTGTTCATTCAAAAGCAAAGATAGTTTGGCTTTTGGGGGCTAGAGGAATAGCAAAGAAAGCATCTTTTAAGTCAAGGACAGTGTACACTATGTGTTCTGGCAGGAGCAGACTGAGTAAAGTAGAAGGGTTAGAGACAGTTGGGTGGACAGTGACTGTCCATCTATCAACTTCTTTTAAGTCCTGTACAGGTCAGTAACCATTTGTTCCAGGTTTTTGGACCAGCAAAAATGGAGTATTCCAGGCAGGGTACTGACTTGGTGTGAGTATGCCAGCTTATAACAGTCGCTGAATATGAAGGTTGATTCCCTCCCTAGCCCACTGACTTATAGGATATTGCTTTACCTGGACTGGCAAGTCGGTGACCAGGAGTTCTACTACCACTGGCGGATGGTGCTTAGCCAGTTCCGGGGGAGTTGACTCAGTCCAGACTCGAGGAAAGAGAGTCTGTAAGTCCAGTAGGGGAGGATTCGTCTTATTTTCCAGTGGTTGTGAAGGTGAAACTAAGAGATATTCTTCTGACAGACGGGTGGTTAGCAGGAGCTGAGCAGTAGGGGGCATTGTGTCCCCTAACATGAGGTGAGCTTGTTGGGCTGAGAAGGAAATAGGTGCCTGCAGCTTGTGGAGCACGTCTCACCCTGGAAGGGGAAAAGGACACTCTGGGACCACAAGGAATGAGTGGGTTACTCTTTTCTGTCCCAAACTCACCTCTCGTGAGTGGGTGATGGGATATTTATGAATAACTCCAGTAGCCCCCTGTACAGCCACTTTCCTATTAGAGACACTGCCTTGGGGCGTCTGCAGTACCAGGTGTTCTGTCCCGGTGTCAATTAGGGAGTGTACAGGCTGGCCCCCCACTGTGGCGGTCACCATGAGCTCCCAGGGACCAAGTGTAAAGGAGCCCTGGACTTGTCAATCATCAGATTCCTCCGCAGTGGGGAGGGTGAGAACTTTTTTCTCTTCTGGTTTTTCCTCTGGTCTTAATGGGCATTCCTTTTTCCAGTGTCTTATCTGCTTGCAAAAAGTGCATTGGTTTTTCTCCAGGTGAGCCCGCTCCCCTTTCTGGCCCTTTTGGCGGGGACCCGGGTTTCCCTGACCATTCTTCTGTGATGGAGGCCTTTCCTTTTTGACTACCTGAATGGCAGCCACTATGATTTTTACCTGTCTTTTTGATGCTTTGTCAGTGGCTTTTTTCAGCTGCCTGAGCTGCCTGTTTCTGCTTTTCAAATTCTCAGTTGTCGAAAACCTTTTGGGCTATCTCTAAAAGTTGACTGATGTTCATTCCAGCAAGTCCTTCTAGCTTTTGTAATTTTCTTTTAATGTCAGGGGCTGCCTGAGCCACAAATGCCAAATTAAGAGCATGGCTATTTTCAGTAGCCGCCAGGTCAAAAGGGGTATAAGTCCAATAGGCCTCCTGGAGGCGTTCCAAAAACGCTCCTGGTGACTCATCAGGCCTCTGGACAACTTTAATTGTCTTTGACAAATTTATGGGTTTTCGATCGGCTCCCTTGATACCCACAAGGAGATACTGGTGAAAATCATCTAAAGCTCTCTTCTTACCAGAGGAGTTTGGGTCCTAATTAGGCCAGGTAGAGGGAAAAACCTCCTCAATTTTGTCTTGGGCTTCCTCTTCTGGCCCACCAGCTGATGTAAGGTAATACTTTCTGGCCTCCTGTCAGATACATTCCCTCTCTTCAAAGGTGAAAAGGGTTAAAAGGAGTTGCTGACAGTCATGCCAGGTGGGTCAGTGAGTCCAGAGCATGGACTCCATTAGTGAGGTCAAAACCTGGGGCTTTTCAGAAAAGGGGGGATTATGAGCCTTCCAGTTGTACAGGTCAGAGGTAGAGAAAGGGACATACACTAAGAAGGGCGCTCATCACTCGGAGGGATTTGCACCTCTCTCAGCAGGAGGATGGGGGCTATCTCCTCCTGCCTCAGCCGCAATTGGGAGACTATAGGTGGAGAGCCTACAGGAAATGTAGTCGAGGAGACAAGGGAAGAAATCGAGGGAGCAGGAGGGTTATAGGGTGGCGGAACTGGGTGAGGAAAACTTTCCTCTTCTTTAGGAGTCAGTACAGGAGGAGTCGAGGGGGCTGAGGGTTGGGGCAAAAATGCGGACCAGCTCAAAAGGACCTTGGAAGTGGGATCATGAATGGCACATGAGCGGAGCCAGGGAGGAGGGCTCCAGACCAAATCCAGCCATTGATAAATGTAGGGAAATTGATCGGGGTGACTAAGAATTCCAGTAAGGACCCGCCATACAGCCTGAACAGCTGTGGGGTTAAGTGACCCTTCTGGGGGCCACCCGGTTCCAAACTGTGGCCATTCTACTTCACAGAATGTCCGGAATTTGCCTTTCTTAAGGCAGACTCCGTAATCCTCTGAGAAGCCCAGAGAGAAGTTCTGCAACACACATTGGAGAGGGCTCCAATCTTTACAGGAACAGGAAGAGGAGTTTCCCATTTTGGAGGCAGTTTAACAAGGTTTGAGCAGAGATATTAAACCTAGCAAGGACAGAGAAATTCACGACCTGGGGGGCTGGCGTATTGGAAGAACAGAAATAACATAACCAGAAGGAGCAGGAAAACAACTATAGCCAACACTTCCTGCCACATGAGGTTTGTTTTCTTAAGCTTTAAGATTAAGGGAGGAGGACTGGAGGCTGATTTGAGGGTTCCTTGGCCAGATGGACCTAGATGGCCTCTCTCTTTCCCTTGACCTATAGACTAAATATTTTTGGTGTCTCCATGACTCAAAGGCAAAAAGTTCAAACTTGGCCCTTTCTTTCAAGAGTTTTAGGAGGGAGAGCAGAGCCAAATCCTGGAGGAGCTGGACTTGCTGTGACACAGGAAAACGAGATGTGCAGGGTAAGGGATAAGGATGAGGAGGAAAGGGGCCACTTGGATCTTTCCTAAGGTAGGAGAGCAGCCACAGGGGGATAGAATAAGAGTCCAGATGGAGTAAAGCAGTACGAGAGTAGGCTTCTCTGCACAGTCCTCTATCCATGGACACGGGAAAAGTTACAGGATGACAGAAAAGGTGGGCAAGGAGGTCTGCAGGGTGGCTATTTTGAATCCACCACTGATCTAATGTGGAGGTGATCCAGTCACTTGAGTGTGGGATGTGGCAATCTAAACGCCAGCAGCCTTTTATGGTGTCAGAAATTCCAAGTGGGTGTTTCTCACACTCTTTCCTGTAACAACACCTGATTTGTTTCTGACAGAAAAGGCAGAACTGGGACGACCAACCCAAATAACTGATGAGGAATTTGACCTCCTGTGGTAGAAAATCAGTACTGAGGACCTTGAAGAAGTCCTTTCCCAGTTGCCTTGGGCAGTATCGGCGACCTGACATATGAAACTTAGACACTAAACAACACAATAGACACTAGGGCATATAAACAAGTTTAACCATTTTTTTTTCTTCTTTTTATAGTCAAACAAGGGGTGAGGGATCCCATAATGGAATCAGTCAGATGCCCACCTGGCTGCTCCCCCTGAGGGGACTTAGGCTCCTCTTAGCATTGGCAGGCCAGTATAAACCCCCGGCTCGGATTGAGCTATGTCCAATGCTGCCTTAAGCCTTATGAGGTTGCCACGGAACCTCAGGTGAGGGCCCACTCGAACTCCATAACTTTCGCCATGGAGCTACAAATTGGAAATTCAAGCACAAGCCCTTGAACTCCCCATTCACACACTCATTCATGCAGAGTTTATAACAGTTTTCTTATTCTTGTTCCAAAACAGAGGTCTCCAGGAGATTTGAATGAGAGAAGGAGGAGAGAGAGAGAAGAGGGGGGTAGAGAGAGAAAGAGAGAGAGAGACTAGTCTTAATGGAGTGACCGGCCTGCCAGAAACCAGGACTCCATCCTCCAGCGTCCTGGAATGTGGGCAGAGTCAAAAAGGGAGGGTCCTTGTCAGAGCCAGTTCCCTCCCAGAGAAATGGAGTCAGATCTGACTTACCTTCCTGGGACCAGAAACTGAGGACTCAGGAGTTGAATTTTTTGTGGGCACACACGGGTAGTCAATCCGTTCCTCTCTGGAAGACGGGGTCTTATGGGGCCCTGGAACGTCTTCAGGTAGCGCCTCCCCTATAAGTCCACTGTCTGTCCGGGGGAGCCTGGAATGAGTCTGGCTGTCACCCCATGGTGAAATCTCGCTGGGGCCTCCAAATGTTGTAACTAAGCGAGTTATAGAGAAACGCCACACTTTGAGACAAATTAAGGAGTTCTTTATTAGCCAGCGACCGAAAGACAGCTAGCGCTCAAAATTCTCTCGGCCCTGAAGAAGGGGCTAGATTCTCTTTTATACTATGGTCTAAATAGGGGAGGGGGAGTTTAACTGAAGCAGTTTTACAGAAGCAGAACAGGCAAAAAGTTAAAAAAAATAATTGGTTATAGAAGCAGTTACAAAAAATTACAGTTCCAGGTGCAGGGGCTTAAACTATCACTAAGAGATAAATGCAGGGGCTTTTAGGTGCCTTCCATGGAGCACATTCCCGGGAGCTGCTGGTACAGCCTGCCTCAATATCTTATCAGCAGGTGCATTCCTGGATGTGTTTGGAGTCAGCTTGCACTAGTTATTCCATTAAGGGGGATAAAGGGGGCTGCAAGTGAAGAAACTAAAATGGAGTCTGTGCGGCTATCTCTGCTAGGAGAGAGTCACTCAGGTTAAAACAAGGTAGGTTATCACACTTTAAAATAAACAAACCTTACCAAAGACCCCTTATGCTCTCTACCTGCCTAAAATATTTTCTTAGTAACTCTATAACAATCCCCCATGAGGAGATGTCACCCTAACTGCTGTTAGGGGGTTTTGGGCAACAACTCTTTCTGGCTACTTCCTGCTGAAAAGGGGCATTTAGTGAGGAACAGCAGCTAGGGCTCCTCCTGGGGTTGATCTAAGGGTCCTTGGAAGAATGACTGGTCCATGCATGGTTCACTTTGCTGCACCATTTGGAGTTTGATTGCTTCCAGATGGATGAGAAGAAACAATTCAAGTTAGTATTGAGTTACAAGGTCCAAATATTAATAAAAGACACATAAGCAAAAGGGGGCTTAATAAAGGCGCTAACCAATTCCATAAGGAATACTGGAATTCATTAAAGAGGGATTGTAACCACTTGGAGCTGAAGCCTTCAGTTTCTCTTAGCCTGTCAATAATTTTCATTTGATCTTTGAGTACCTGTGGATTTTCCCCTACTTTACTAGAGGTGTTAATCTAGAAGCAGCATGTTGCATTTAAAAGTGCATAGGTACCTCTTACTTCAACTTTAAGGACATCTAAGGCCTATTTTATGTTACTACTGAGACTAAAGAGTCTATAGATTGCTGTTGTGCCTCTATGGCATCTAGAGTTGCCTTACATCTTCAGCGCATACTAATAGAGATATAAAGTACTGATCTTTCAAGGAGAGGGATACCCATAAATGAGAATAGACCTCTGGCTATAGAATTTCCCATCCATGTATTTTCTAAAATGGGATTGTCATGTGCATGCCCTCCCCAGTCTGCCCTTTCAGTTAAATCTCCATATGAGAGCACAGAAATGATAGATCTCTTTGTCCGACATATTCGAGATAGTGCAGTTTTCTAGAAAAGAGCCTAAGTTAGGGATGTCCGCAGATGATGCTGAGTAGAATTTAAAAATAACAAGTTAGGAACTACTGATACTAAAGTACAAGTTCCCTTCCAATGCCTTAGGAGGATTAAGTGTATCCAGGAGCCACAGAGAAAATATAACCCCGTTCCTTAAAGAGATGGTTCTAAGTTGTGGCTTGTGAGAGAAACCAGCAGATTTTTCTCATATATTAGAAGTTTCCCTTCTTTACATATAATAGGGGAATCCTTGGGATAAGGGTATGCATATTTAGGATAGTTATTTATGATGTCATTTGGAATTTGACATACCAAGTAAGAAGCATCCACCTGACAAATGGAGTTTCAAAACATTAGAGATATTATATGCCCTGGCCAATATCTTAGATGATCCTTATGACAAGGGCTGGTAGTCCAGATGTCTCCAGGTTGCCCACATATCTGTAAGCTGCTACTATTTGCAAATATCATACAAGGGTCCGGAATTCCATGAGGTCACATGCTTGGAAAGGCCCATGTGTTATTCTTTAGATTATAATTAAGGTGGTTACTTAGAACATGCCACTCCCATCTGAGCCCTTCCAACCAGGAGAGGCTAGATTCTGAAAGCCCCCCACTAGGTCTTCTGATCCTTTTAGATCACCTTTTTGTGGTCTCCTCTCCCAATCTTTGAACTTTCAGCAATTACAAATGTGGTGTTAAAATATCTGAGATTTCCCAAGTGTGGTCCTTCCCCGCTGCTTTTAAAGCAGAGGGAGGCATTTGCTATCACTCGATCAACTTTTCCTAGTCTGAGGGTGTGAAGCTTATCTTTGGGGAGAGTGTTCTTTGGCACTGGGGGCAGAGTGTTCTCCTGAGAGGAGTAAGTTACCCAGTTGAAAGTTCTCCCATACCATGTCCCATTTATGCCTGATAAGTCTTTAAGGGTTAAAGGTAAAGTCAACAAAGGGAATCCTAAGACAGTGAATTCAGCATCACTGTAAGTTTCCTTAGTGCCATTGAATTGAGCGAACTGCTTAGGACAGACCCAACAATTAGTCTTGTACAAATGCGCCAAGGCGGATATTGTAGGAGCTAAAGGATGTGACATGTTATTAAGTGCGATAAAAAGTCCTAACAGATTTAGTGATAGTAAAATGCTCACAATTACTTCCAGTTCGTAACTGTTATTCATGCTATGGGGATGAGAATTAAGCAAAATGCTACATTAATTGAGATTCTCTGTGCGATATTCCACCCTGTGGGTGCTACAGTATATAGCCCTACTGCAAATAGTAGAGTGAATATGAGCAATTCCTGCAAGGGTGGCATAGTAAATAATTTCCACCAAAAAGAAGTTGTAATATTTGGCGATAAATCTCAAAGGAGAGGTAAAAACGACACAAAAGTATTTAGTGAGGTAAGTGCAAGATGAGTAATGTGAGTAGTTCTTACTCAGTTACTTATTTTTTTTTCTGATTTTCAGCTTAAGATCTCCTACTTTTCATGTTGATATTCAGGACATTCCTCTGGGCTGTCGGGGGTTGCTCCCTCAGCATTCCAGGCTTTGACTGAAGTGTGATGTATCCAGGAGTCAATTCCCCTAACTTTTATTGCTGAGGAGGTTGAAAGAAGAACAATGTAAGGCCCTTCCCAGCTTGGGCTTAGGGAGGGAGAGAGAGAAGAAAGAGTTTTACCAGTACCAAATCTACTGGGTTAAATAGAGGGGGTTCAATTTCCTGGGGTTTGGCTTTCACAAATTGTGCTAATTCCTGATGGAAGTGAGCCAGAGAGGTTACATGCTTAACTAGCTCAGAGGTTTCCTGATCTAATAGAAAATCATTGGTAAGGAAAAGTCATCCATACAGCATCTCAAAAGGGCTAAGACTTAATTTTGAAGGGGTATTTCTTATTTGTAGTAAGGCCATGGGAAGAAGAGTGACCCAAGGCAGGTGAGTTTCTTGGGATAATTTTCTGAAGTGTCTCTTGATAATATCATTAGTTTTGTCTGCCTTTCCTGAGGATTGGGGTCTCCAAGCACAATGGAGATGGTATTATATGCCTAGTGCTTTTGAGATCCATTGTGTCTTTGAGGCCCATTGTCACTTTGAAGATACTTATGTAGACCAAAGCAGGGAGTTATTTCATTAATACTTTTACTACCTCAGAGACTTTTCCTGTATGGCAGGGAAATGCTTCTACCCAGTTAGTGAAGGTATCTACCCATACCAGCAGGTATTGAATGACTTTTGTCTTGGCATGTGGATGAAATCTATTTGCCAGTCCTTGCCTGGATAACTTTTTATTCTTTGAGTTTGAGAAGGAAGGAGTCACCTGTTCAGGGGATTGTTTTTAAGACAGACTTCAAAAGCATTAACAACTTGCTTGACTGTTTTTAGTAAATTCTTTCCTGAGGACAATCTCTCAGCACATTAATACATTTTATCCTTTCCCAAGTGAGAATCTTGGTGAAGGACTTTAAAGACTTTCCGTTGGCTGGAGACTGGCAAATGAAGTTTGCCAGCTTCCGACTGTAGCCGTCCTGAGGGCTGAAATGTATACCTGTGAGAAGTGGCTCATTCTATTTCTGTAGGGGAGTACTGAGGTTTAATTTCTATTATGGAGCCTTTCCAGATTAGAGGGGTTTGAAGTGTGTTGATGTCTGGAAGCTTCCTTGCCACTGACTTAGCTGCCTGATCAACTAATGTATTTCTTTTGGCTACCTCATCTGTTCTCTTTTGATGTCCCCTACAGAAATGCATCACTACTATTTTTCCATGGAAGGAAAACCGAGGATAATAACCTGTTAATTTTGTGGTGATATTTTATAGGTGGTCCATTCATTGGTGATAAGAGAATGCCTTTCCTTCCAAATGGCAGCATGAGCATGGAGAACCAAGAAAGCATACTTGGAGCCAGTGTAAATGTTAGCTGCCTTTCCTTTCCTTAATTCAATTGCTCTTGTAAGAGCTATCAGCTCAGCTAATTGAGTGCTTGTGCCTGGAGGGAGAAGAGATACTTTCATTAACATCATATAGAGAGACTACTGTGTATCCTGCCTTATGGACGCCTTGTTTTACAAAAGAACTCCCATCTGTGAAGAGGGTCCAATCTGGGTTCTCTAGGTGTAGGTTCCCTGAGAACTTCCCAGGCTGCATAGGTCTGTACTCTGACATGTTCACAATTATGCTCATGTTCCCCAGTTTCCTCACGGGAGAAGGTGGCTGGATTTAGGAGAGAACAAGTCTTTAATTAGATGTTGGAACCCTCTAACAGAGAGCCTGATATTTAAGGAGTCGGTATCTGTTAGCCAAAGTCTCCCCCTAGAGTGCAGTAGTCCTGCCACGTTATGTGAGGTATAAACAGTCAAATCAATTCCCAGGGTTAATCTGGAGGCTTCTGGGACCAGCAGAGCCACTGAGGCAATGGCTCGGAGGCAGGCTGGCCATCCTTTAACCACCAAATCAAGTTTCTACCTTAGGTAACTCCCTGGCTGTTGAGCTAGTCCTCGGGCCTGTGTTAAAACTCCCAAGACCATTCCGTTACTTTCTGATACATACAGAGTGAAGGCCTTCCCTACAGAAAATCTGAAACCTGGTGCCTTAATCAAGGCTTGTTTTAACTGATTGAAGGCCCTTTGAGTTTCAGGTTCCCAGTTAGAAGATGAGCTTAAGTCCCTGAGTATCTTTTATGAGGTTATATAATGGACAGGCTATTTCACGATAGCCAGGTATCCATAGTCTACAAAATCCTGTAATGCCCCCAAATCCTCTTAGTTGCTTGAGGGTTTTGGAGAGGGGAAGGAGGAAATAGGCTGAATCCTCTCTTCCCCTAATGCTCTGGTCCCCTCAGACAGCACTAAGTCTAGATAGTTCACTGAGGTTTTGCGGAGCTGGGCCTTGGGTTTTGAAACCTTGTATCTTCTGTTAGCTAAGAAGTTGAGAAGAGCTTAAATTCCTTTCTGAGAAGCTGCCTCAGTTGGAACACAGAGCCGATATCATCAACGTACTGCAAGACCCTAACTTGAGGATGAGAGAGCTCAGAGAGATATTTTGAAAGTACCTGTCCAAACAGATAAGAACTATGTCGACATCCCTGAGGCAACACTGTCCATGTTAAATGGGTGGTCTGGCTGGAGGGATCTTTGAAAGCAAACAGGTATTGAGAGTCTGGATGTAATGGTATACAGAAAAGGGCATCCTTTAAATCTAGAACTGTAAACCATTAACTCAAATAGAGTTAACACGGTATAGGGATTAGGTACCACTGGATGAATTAGAACTGCAGCTTCATTAATGAGGCAAAGGTCCTGAACTAGTCTCCATTCCCCATTGGGTTTCTGGACTCCTAATATTGGGGTGTTGCAAGGGCTATTACAGGGTTTGAGGAGGCCTTGCATCTTTAGGTTATTTGTAATGGCTTCTTGTGCTTTCCTAGCCTCTGGACTTAGGAGATACTCTCTGGTTAGGAAAAGAAGTTGGATCCTTCAGGTAAATCTGGACTGCCTTAGCGGTTATAGCTCAAACTATTCTTCCTTGAGTTGCCCAAACTTCTGGATTAATGTTAGCTTCCATCAGGGGGAGACAAAGAGTTTGCCCTAGGGTTATATGGATGCTGACCCCCAACCGAGCTAGAATATCTCTACCTAATAAAGGAGTGGGAAATAGTAGGTCCCCCCACCTGTAGCTAAGAGGTTGAGAAAAATATCAGGTTAGAGTTTTTCCTGAGATGTCCCTTATGGTCATGCTGTGGTAAGAGGGGAGACCTAAATTAGAGAGGAGAAGAGAGACTGGCTCCAGTACCCAGAAGGTGAGCTACCTTCTTTCCTTCAATTTCCAGAATCACCTGGGGCTCCTATGCTGTAATAACAGTCTGAGTTGCTGGAGCCAGTGGTTTGAGCCCCAGGACTCATCAGTCCTGCTGAACCATCTGTGAGACTGGTTCTGAAGCCAGTGACCTCTGTCTCTGGGAGCAGACCCTTCTCCAGTGGTCTCTGCCACAGGCTGGACAGGGTTGAGGTGGCTTTGTCTTGCTGCCTGGGCCTTCCTTGTTAAAATGTCATGGCTTGTCACATCAATAACAGCTAGTGGATGCACCTCAGGGATCCCGAACTTTGCAAGCTTGCAATGCTGCTACTAGAGCCTCTGTTCATGTATTTCCTCTCCTTTTCTTGATCTTCCTCCTGATCCCTATTGTAAAATACTGAAGTGGCTATTCTCAGGAGGTTCTCTGGGTTGCTATCTGGTCCTACAACTTGTTTCTGTAATTTTCTTCTAATATTGGGAGCAATCTGTGTAATAAACTTGTCCTTGTGAATAAGCTGTCCCTCCACTGAACCAGGGGATAAAGAGGTGTGTTTTATTAGTGCCTCTCTCATCCTTTCCATAAAGGCTGTGGGATTCTCCAAGCCACCACCACAGTGAGGCAACACATGCCCCAAACCCTAGAGACACTATCACTCCTCATGAACCTGTGCTTCAGACAACAGATCTACAGGTGAACCACATCCACCAACTCATCAGAAATTGGAGCAATGACAATTTCTACTGGGCTAACTCCACCCTAGGCCCCAGAGCCACAGTCCCTGTGCATGCACTGCACTCTAGAACATGGGTCTTCCACTACTTTGTGAGCGGCCATGTCTCCAACATTGGAGTCATCTTCACAGTTAGCTAGATCACACCCATGGCTCAAGAGCAACTATTGCTCTAACGATGTCTAAGTTCTAGACCTGAAGTCAGCAGTTGCTCCATAAACATGGGCACATCAGACACTGGAGAAACTCCACTGCTGTGAAGTCACTTCCACACCAGGCATGTCCACACTCTGGTCCCTGGAACAGCAGTAGTTATTCATAAACCTGTGCTACAGAGTCCAGATCTTCAGGTTCTCTGTATGTTCCTGCATCCTGCACATTATTACTGACATAGCAGTGGTGGTGCCAGCACTCCTGGCACTAGTGGCACCAGAACGTTGGCCTACAGAGCTGTGGTTTTTCTACATGTCCATACTTCAGACATCTGCACCATGAATACTATACATCAGACACCAGTACCATCACCACCATAAATACACCAGCAAGAATAAGCTGGCACCAAGAAAGAACACCTTGGCCAAAACATCCAGGTGGGAGAAAAAGAGATTAAAAAAAAAAAGCAATTTTCAGCACTGTAGAACACAATAACAACCCTCACCACTACTGCAGATACAGACAGCTGTGGCAACTGAGGTTCTCTGCATTTTTTTGCCAATGTCAACTTCAATCAACAGCGTTGCATGGAGACTTTGTCTTCATCCAAAGTGGTTGGTACAATTCAATCTGCTGAAGGCCCAAATAGAAGAAAGGTCCAAAGAAAGACAAACTTACTCATTCTTTTTTTTTCTGAAGTTGGGTCACCTGTCTTCTCATGCCTTTGGACATCAGAACTCCAAGTTATCTAACCTTTGGACTTAGTGACTTGGGCCAGTAGTCATCCAAGCTCTGAGGTCTTCAACTTCAGACTGAAAGTTACACCATCAGCCCCACTGGCTCTCAAGCCTTCAGACTTGAAATGAACCATGCTTTTCTGTTTTTTCAACTTGCACACAGCATATGGTGGAGCTTCTCAGCCTCCATAATCATGTGAACCAACTCCCCTAATAAATTTGCTCTCATACATCTATCTCTATATCCATCTATATCTAAATGTATCTAGATCTATATACTTGCCTATATAGGCAAATATATAGACATAGTTATCCTGTCAGTTCTGTTACTCTTGAAAACCATGACTAATAGATGGACTTATAAAAAGCTTTCCATCAAAAAACAACAGAATACACAATGTGTCTCTAGCACACATGAAACATTCTCTAGGACAGCCCATATGTTAGGCCAAAAAAAAAAGTCTTACCAAATTTAAGATTTATAATACAAGCAGTATTTGTGACCACAATGTTATAAAAGCAGAAATAACAGCAGAAAAGATTCTGGGAAATTTACAAACTATGGACATGGAACAACATGCTCCAGAACAATAAATAATCATAAAAGAAATAAAATGGGAAATTTAAAAATATCTGGAGACAATAGTAAAACCCAAAATATATGGGATGTGATAAATCAGTTCTAAGAAGGAGGTTCAAAAAATAAATACCTATACTACAGAAGAAAGATCCAAAATAAATCATCTAAAATTACACCTCAAGTAATAACAACAACAACAAAACTAAATCCAGTTAGTTTCCACTAAAACAAAAAAGATCATTGCAGAAATAAATTAAATATGAACTAAAAACTAAAAAAAAAAAGAGAGAAAATTAGAAAAGATCAAAACAAAGTAAGAGTTGGTATTTTAAAAATATAGGGAACTTGGGCAAGATGGCCAAATAGGAACAGTTTCAGTCTGCAGCTCCCAGCGAGATCAATGCAGAAGATGGGTGATTTCAGCCTTTCCAACTGTGGTACCTGGGTCATCTCACTGGGACTGGTTAGACAGTGGATGCAGACCACAGAGGGCAAGCAGAAGGAGAGTGTGGTGTCACCTCACCTGGGAAGTGCAAGGGGTCAGAGAACTCCCTCCCCTAGCTGAAGGAAGCCATGAAGGACTGTGTCCTGAGGAATGGTCCATTCCAGCTCAGATACTATGTTTCTCCCATAGTCTTCACAACTCACAGACCAGGAGATTCCTTCAGATCACTACACCACCAGGGCCCTGGGTTTCAAGCAAATACTGGGAGGTCATTTGGGCAGGCACTGAGCTAGCTGCAGGAGTTTTCTTCATACCTCAGTGGCGTCTGGAACACCAGCAAGACAGAACCATTCACTCCCCTGGAAAGGGGGCTGAAGCCAGGGAGCCAAGTGGTCTATCTCAGCAAATCTCACCCCCACAAAGCCCAGCAAGCTAAGATCCACAGGCTTGAAACTCTCACTGCCAGCACAGTGGTCAGTCTGAGTCAACCTAGGACACTCAAGCTTAGTGGGGAAAGGGGTGTCCACCATTACCGAGGCTTGAGTAGGCAGTTTTCCCCTCACAGTGTAAACAAAGCTGCCAGGAAGTTTGAACCAAGTGGAGCCCACCACAGCTCTGCAAAGCCGCTATAGCCAGACTGCCTATGTAGAATTCTCCTCTCTGGGCAGGGCATCTCTGAAAGAAAGGCAGGTGCCCCAGTCAGGGGCTTATAGATAAAACTCCCATCTCCCTGGGACAGAGCACCTGGGGGAAGCGATGGCTATGGGCGCAGCTTCAGCAGACTTAAACATTCCTGCCTGCCAGCTCTGAAAAGAGGAGCAGAACTCCCAGCACAGTGCTTGGGCTCTGCTAATGGACAGACTGCCTCCTTAAGTGGGATACTGACCCCCATGCCTCCTGACTGGGCGACACCTCCAAACAATGGTTGACAGACACCTCATACAGCAGACCTCCAGCTGACATCTGGCGGGTGGCTTTCAGGGACAAAGCTTCCAGAGGAAGGAACAGGCAGCAACCTTTGCTGTTCTGCAGTCTCTGCTGGTGATAAATCCAGATAAACAGGGTCTGGAGTGGACCTCCAGCAAACTCCAGCAAACCTGCAGCAGAGGGACCTGATTGTTAGAAAGAAAACTAACAAACAGAAAAAAATAGCATCAACATCAAAAGGACATCCATGAAATAATCCCATCTGATGGTCACCAACATAAAGAACCAAAGGTAGATAAATTCACGAAGATGAAAAAAAAAAAAATCAGCACAAAAATGCTGAAAATTCCAAAAACCAGAATGCCTCTTCTCCTCCAAAGGATGACAATTCCTCACCAGCAAAGGAACATAATTGGATGGAGAATGATTTTGATGAATTGACTGAAGTAGGCTTCAGAAAGTGGGTAATAATAAACTCCTTTGAGCTAATGAGCATGTTCTAACCCGATGCAAAAAAGCTAAGAACCTTGAAAAAATGCTAGAGGAATTGGTAACTAGAATAACCAGTTTAGAGAAGAACATAAATGACCTGATGGAGCTGAAAAACGCGGAACAAGAACTTTGTGAAGCATACACAAGTATCAATAGCTGAATCAATCAAGTGGAAGAAAGGATATTAGAGATTGAATATCAACTTAATGAAATAAAGTGTGAAGACAAGATTAGAGAAAAAAGAATAAAAAGGGATGAACAAAGCCTCAAAGAACTGTGGCACAATGTGAAAAGACCAAACCTACGTTTGATTGGTGTACCTGAAAGTGATGGGGAGAATGGAACCAAGTTGGAAAACTCACTTCAGGATATTATCCAGGAGAACTTCTCCAACCTAGCAAGACAAGCCAACATGGGAATTCAGGAAATACAAGAACACCACAAAAACATTCCTCGAGAAGAGTAATCTCAAGACACATAATCATCAGATTCACCAAGTTTGAAATGAAGGAGAAAAAGATTAAGGGCAGCCAGAAAGAAAAGTTGGGTGACCAATAAAGAGCAGCCCATCAGACTAACAGTAGATCTCTCTGCAGAAACCCTACAAGCCAGAAAAGAGTGGGGACTAATACTCAACATTCTTAAAAAAAAAAAAAAAGAATTTTCAACTCAGAATATCATATCCAGCTATACTAAGCTTCATAAGCAAAAGAGAAATAAAATCCTTTACAGAGAAGCAAATACTGGGAGATTTTGTCACCACCAGACCTGCCTTACAAGAGCTCCTGCAGAAAGCATAAATATAGAAAGAAAAAACTTGTACCAGGCACTGCAAAAACATACCAAATTGTAAAGACCTTTGACGTTATGAAGAAACTGCATCAACTAATGGGCAAAAGAAACAGCTAGCATCATAATGACAGGATCAAATTCACACATAGCAATATTAACCTTGAATATAAATGGGCTAAATGCCCCAATTAATAGACACAGACTGGAAAATTGGATAGAGTCAACACCCATCAGTGTGCTGTATTCAGGAGACACATCTCAGGTGCAAGACACACATAGGCTCAAAATAAAGGGATGGAGGAATATTAACCAAACAAATGGAAAGCAATAAAAAAGGGGTTGCAATCCTAGTCTCTGATAAAGCAGACTTTAAACCAACAAAGATCAAAGAAGACAAACAAGGGTATTACTTAATGGTAAAGGGATCAATTAAATAAGAAGAGTTAACGATCCTAAATATATATGCACCCAATATAGGAGCACCCAGATTTATAAGGCAAGTTCTTAGAGACCCACAAAGAGACTTAGACTCCCACACAATAATAGTAGAAGACTTTAATGCCTGACTGTCAATATTAGACAGATCAATGAGACAGAAAATTAACAAGGATATTTAGGACTTGAACTCAGCCCTGAGCCTAGCAGACCTAGTAGATACCTACACAACTCTCCACCCCAAATCAACAGAATATATATCCTTCTCAGCAACACATTGCTATCCTTCCCCACTCTCCCCACCCCATGACAGGCCCTGGTGTGTGATGTTCCCCACCCTATGTCCATGTGTTCTCATTGTTCAATTCCCACCTATGAGTGAGAACATGTGGTGTTTGGTTTTCTATCCTTGTGATAGTTTGCTCAGAATGATGGTTTCCAGCTTCATCCATGTCCCTATAAAGAACATGAACTCATCCTTTTTTATGACTGCATAGTATTCTATCGTGTGTATGTGCCACATTTTCTTAATCCAGTTTATCATTGATGGACATTTGGGTTGGTTCCAAGTCTTTGCTATTGTGAATAGTGCTGTAATAAGTATAAGTGTGCATATGTCTTTAGAGTAGCATGATTTATAATCCTTTGGGTATATATCCAGTAACGAGATGGCTGGGTCAAATGGTATTTCTAGTTCTAGATCCTTGAGGAATTGCCACACTGTCTTCCGCAATGGTTGAACTAGTTTACAGTCCCACCAACAGGGCAAAAGTGTTCCTATTTCTACACATCCTCTCCAGCATCTGTTGTTTTCTGAATTTTTAATGATCGCAATTCTAACTGGTGTGAGATGGTATCTCATTATGGTTTTGATTTGCATTTCTCTGATGGCGAATGATGATGAGCATTTTTTCATGTGTCTGTTGGCTGCATAAATGTCTTCTTTTGAGAAGTGTCTGTCCATATCCTTCGCCCACTTTTTGATGGAGTTGTTTGATTTTTTCTTGTAAATTTGTTTAAGTTATTTGTAGATTCTGGATATTAGCCCTTTGTCAGATGAGAAGATTGTAAAAATTTTCTCCCATTCTATAGGTTGCCTGTTCACTCTGATGGTAGTTTCCTTTGCTGTGCAGAAACTCTTTAGTTTAATTAGATCCCATTTGTCACTTTTGGCTTTTGTTGCCATTGCTTTTGGTGTTTCAGTCACAAAGTCCTTACCCATGCCTACGGCTTGAATGGTATTACTGAGGTTTTCTTCTAGGGTCTTTATGGTTTTAGGTCGAACATTTAAGTCTTTAATCCATCTTGAATTCATTGTCGTATAAGGTGTAAGGAAGGGATCCAGTTTCAGCTTTCTACATATGGCTAGTCAGTTTTCCCAGCACCATTTATTAAGTAGGGAATCCTTTCACCATTTCTTGTTTTTTGTCAGGTTTGTCAAAGATCAGATGGTTGTAGATGTGTGGCATTATTTCCGAGGGCTCTATTCTGTTCCATTGGTCTATATCTCTGTTTTGGTATCAGTAGCATGCTGGTTTTTTTTTGTTGTTGTTGTTTGTTTGTTTACTGTAGCCTTGTAGTATAGTTTGAAGTCAGGTAGCGTGACGCTTCCAGCTTTGTTCTTTTGGCTTAGGATTGTCTTGGCAATGCAGGCTCTTTTTTTGGTATCATATGAACTTTAAAGTAGTTTTTCCAATTCTGTGAAGAAAGTCATTGGTAGTTTGATAGGGATAGCATTGAATCTATAAATTACCTTGGGCAGTATGGCCATTTTCACAATGTTGATTCTTCCTACCCATAAGCATAGAATGTTTTTCCATCTCTTTGTGTCCTCTTTTATTTTGCTGAGCAGTGGTTTGTAGTTCTCCTTGAAGAGGTCCTTCACATCCCTTGTAAGTTGGATTCTTAGGTATTTTGTTCTATTTGAAGCCATTGTGAATAGGAGTTCACTCACGATTTGGCTCTCTGTTTGTCTGTTATTGGTGTATAGCAATGCTTGTGATTTTTTGCACATTGATTTTGTATCCTGAGACTTTGCTGAAGTTGCTTATCAGCTTAAGGAGATTTTGGGCTGAGACGATGGGGTTTTCTAAATATTTAATCATGTCATCTTTGACTTCCTCTTTTCCTAATTGAATACATTTATTTCTTTATCTTGCCTGACTGCACTGGCCAGAACTTCCAACACCACATTGAAAAGGAGTGGTGAGAGAGGGCATCCCTGTCTTGTGCCAGTTTTCAAAGGGAATGCTTCCAGTTTTTACCCATTCATTATGATATTAGCTGTGGGTCTGTCATAACCAGCTGTTATTATTTTGAGACACGTCCCATCAATACCTAGTTTATTGAAAGTTTTTAGCATGAAGGGCTGTTGAATTGAGATAATCACGTGGTTTTTGTCTTTGGTTCTGTTTATTTGATGGAGTACGTTTATTGGTTTGCATATGTTGAACCAGCCTTGCATCCCAGTGATGAAGCCAACCTGATTGTTGTGGAAAATCTTTCAGATGTGCTTGCATGATTTGGTTTGCCAGTATTTTGTTGAGGATTTTCACATAGATGTTCATCAGGGATATTGGTCTAAAACTCTCTTTTTTTGTTGTGTCTCTGCCAGGCTTTGGTATCAGCATGATGTTGGCCTCATAAAATGAATTAGGGAGGATTCCCTCTTTTTCTACTGATTGGAATAGTTTCAGAAGGTATGGAACCAGCTCCTCTTCGTACCTCTGGTAGAATTCGGCTGTAAATCCGTCTGGTCCTGGACTTTTTTTGGTTGGTAGGCTGTTAATTATTCCCTCAATTTCAGAACCTGTTATTGGTCTATTCAGGGATTCAACTTCTTCCTTTTTTAGTCTTGGGAGGGTGTATGAGTCCAGGAATTTGTCCATTTCTTCTAGGTTTTCGAGTTTATTTGCATAGAGGTGTTTATGGTATTCTCTGATGGTAGTTTGTGTATCTGTGGGATCGGTGGTGATATCCCCTTTATCATTTTTTATTGCGTCTATTTGTTTCTTCTCTCTTTTCTTCTTTATTAGTCTTGCTAGTAGTCTATCAATTCTGTTGATCTTTTCAAAAAACCAGCTCCTGTATTAATTGATTTTTTGAAGGGTTTTTGTGTCTCTATCTGCTTCAGTTCTGCTCTGATCTTAGTTATTTCTTGCCTTCTGCTAGCATTTGAATGTGTTTGCTCTTGCTTCTCTAGTTCTTTTAATTGTGATGTTAGTGTGTCAATTTTAGGTCTCTCCTGCTTTCTCTTGTGGGCATTTAGTGCTATAAATTTCCCTCTACACACTGCTTTAAATGTGTCACATAGTTTCTGGTATGTTTGGTCTTTGTTCTCATTGGTTTCAAAGAACATCTTTATTTCTGCCTTCATTTCGTTATGTACCCAGTAGTCATTCAGGAGCAGCTCGTTCAGTTTCCATGTAGTTGGGAGGTTTTGAGTGAGCTTCTTAATCCTGAGTTCTAGTTTGATTGCACTGTGGTCTGAGAGATAGTTTGTTATAATTTCTGTTCTTGTACATTTGCTGAGGAGTGTTTTACTTCCAACTATGTGGTCAATTTTGGAATAAGTGTGATGTGGTGCTGAGAAGAATGTATATTCCATTGTTTTGGGGTTGAGAGTTCTGTAGCTGTCTAGTAGGTCTGCTTGGTGCAGAGCTGAGTTCAATTCCTGGATATCCTTGTTAACTTTCTGTCTCATTGATCTATCTAATGTTGACAGTGGGGTGTTAGTGTTCTATTATTTTTATGTGGGAGTGTAAGTCTCTTTTTAGGTCTCTCAGGACTTGCTTTATGAATCTGGGTGCTCCTGTATTGGGTGCATATCTAGGATAGTTAGCTCTTCTTGTTGAATTGATCCTTTTACCATTGTGTAATGGCCTTCTTTGTCTCTTTTTATCTTTGTTGGTAAAAAGTCTGTTTTTTCAGAGTCTAGGATTACAACCCCTGATACTTTTATTTTCCATTTGCTCGGTAGATCTTCCTCCATCCCTTTATTTTGAGCCTATATGTGTCTCTGCACATGAGATGGGTCTTGACTCTTTATCCAATTTGCCAGTCTGTGTCTTTTAATTGGAGCATTTAGCCCATTTACATTTAAGGTTAATATTGTTATGTGTGAATTTGATTCTGTCATTATGATGTTAGCTGGTTATTTTGCTCTTTAGTTGATGCAGTTTCTTCCTAGTATTGATGGTCTTTACAATTTGGCATGTTTTTGCAGTGGCTGGTACTGGTTGTTTCTTTCCATATTTAGTGCTTCCTTTAGGAGCTCTTGTAAGGTAGGCCTGGTGGTGACAAAATCTCTCAGCATTTGCTTGTCTGTAAAGGATTTTGTTTCTCCATCACTTATGAAGCTTAGTTTGGTTGGATATGAAATTATGGGTTTAAAATTCTTTTCTTTAAGAATGTTGAATATTGGCCCCCACTCTCTTCTGGCTCGTAGAGTTTCTGCAGAGTGGTCCACTGTTAGTCTGATGGGCTTCCCTTTGTGGGTAACCCCACTTTTATCTCTGGCTGCCCTTAACTTTTTTTTCCGTCATTTCAACTTTGGTGAATCTGACAATTATGTGTCTTGGAGTTGCTCTTCTCAAGGAGTATCTTTGTGGAGTTCTCTGTATTTCCTGAATTTGAATGTTGGCCTGTCTCGCTAGGTTGGGGAAGTTCTCCCGGATGAAATCCTGAAGCGTGTTTTCCAACTTGGTTCCATTCCCCCTGTCACTTTCAGGTACACCAATCATACGGCGATTTGGTCTTTTCACATAGTCTCATATTTCTTGGAGGTTTTCTTTGTTTCTTTTCACTCGTTTTTCTCTAAACTTCTCTTGTCACTTCATTTCATTAATTTGCTCTTCAATCACTGATACCCTTTCTTCCATTTGATCAAATCAGCTACTGCAGCTTGTGCATGCATCCCATAATTCTTGTGCCATGGTTTTCAGCCCCATCAGGTCATTTAAGGACTTCTCTACACTGTTTATTCTAGTTAGCCATTCGTCTACTTTTCTTCAAGGTTTTTAGCTTCTTTGTGATGGGTTCGAACATCCTCCTTTAGCTTGGAGAAGTTTGTTATTCCCGATCGTCTGAAGCCTTCTTTTCTTGACTAGTCAAAGTCATTCTCCGTTCAGCTTTGTTCTGTTGCTGGTGAGGAGCTGTGTTCCTTTGGAGGAGAAGAGGTGCTCTGATTTTTAGAATTTTCAGCTTTTCTGCTCTGGTTTCTCCCCATCTTTGTGTTTTTATCTACGTTTGGTCTTTGGTGATGGTGATGGACAGATGGGGTTTTGGTGTGGATGTCTTTTTTGTTGGTGTTGATGCTATTCCTTTCTCTTTTTTAGTTTTCCTTCTAACAGTCAGGACCCTCAGCTGCAGGTCTGTTGCAGTTTGCTGGAGGTCCACTCTAGACAGTTTTCATGGGCATCACCAGCAGAGACTTCAGAACAGCAAATGTTGTTGCCTAATCCTTCCTCTGGAGACTTCATCTCAGAGGGGCACCCTGCCTTATGAGGTGTAAGTCACCCCCCTACTGAGAAGTGCCTCCCAGTTTGGTTACTCAGGGATCAGGGACTCACTTGAGTAGGCAGTCTGTCCGTTCTCAGATCTCAAACTGGAAGAAGCTGTTAGACAGGGAGTTTTAAGTCTGCAGAAGTTTCTGCTGTCTTTTGTTCAGCTATGCCCTTCTCCTAGAGATGGAGTCTACAGAGGCAGGCCGACCTCCTTGAGTTGCCATGGGCTCCACCCAGTTCGAGCTTCCTGGCCACTTTGATTACCTACTCAAGCCTCAGCAATGGCGGATGCCCCTCCTCCAGCCTCGCTGCCACCTTTCAGTTGAATCTCAGACTGCTGTGCCAGCAGTGAAGGAGGCTCTGTGGGCCTGGGACACTCCAAGCCAGGGGAAGGATGCAATCTCCTGGTGTGCCATTTGCTAAGGCCTTTGGAAAGCGCAGTATTAGGGTGGGAGTGTCCCGATTTTGCAGGTGCATTCTGTCATGGCTTCCCTTTGCTAGGAAAGGGAATTCCCTGACCCCTTGTGCTTCCCACATGAGGTGATGCCCTGCCCTGCTCCGTGGGCTGCACCCACTTGTCTGGCAAGCCCCAGTGAGATGAACTCGGTACCTCAGTTGGAAATGCAGAAATCACCCATCTTCTGCATCATTCATGCTGGGAGCTGCAGACTGGAGCTGTTCCTATTCGGCCATCTTGGTGCCACTGGTGTGGACATTCTTTTGGTTGATGTTGATACTATTCATTTCTGTTTGCTACTTTCCTATTAACAGTCAGGCCTGTCTGCTGTTGGTCTGTTGAAGTTTGCTGGAGGTCTATTCCAGACCCTGTTTGCCTGGGTATCACCAGAGGAGGCTGTAGAATAGCAAAGATTACTGCCTGTTCCTTCCTCTCAAAGCTTCATCTCAGAGGGGCACCCACCAGATGCCAGTCAGAACTCTCCTGTATGAGGTGTCTGTCAATTGCTGCTGGGAGGTGCCGCCCAGTCAGGAGACATGGAAGTCAGGGACCCACCTGAGCAGGCAGTCTGTCCCTTAGCAGTGCTTGAGCACTGTGCTAGGAGATCTGCTGCTCTCTTCAGAGCTGGCAGGCAGGAATATTTAAGTCTGCTGAATCTATGTCCACAGCCATCCCTTCCCCCAGGTCCTCTGTCCCAGGGAGATGGGAGTTTTATCTATAGTCCCCTGACTGGGGCTGCTGCCTTTCTTTCAGAGATGCCCTGCCCAGAGAGGAGGAATCTAGAGAGGCAGTCTGGCTACAGTGGCTTTGTCAAACTGTGGTGGGCTCTGATCAGTTAGAACTTCCGGGCAGCTTTGTTTATGCTGTGAGGGAAAACTGCCTACTCACGACTCAGTAATGGCAGATGACCCTCCCCACACCAAGCTGGAGCATCCCAGGTTGACTTCAGAATGCTGCGCTGGCAGCCAGAATTTCAAGCCAGTGGATCTTAGCTTGCTGGGCTCCGTGTGGGTGGGATCTACTGTGCTAGATCACTTGACTCCCTAGCTTCAGCCTCCTTTCCAGGGGGAGCGAATGGTTCTGTCTCGCTGGCATTCCAGGCACCACTGGGGTATGAAATGAAACTCCTGCAGCTAGCTCGGTGTCTGCCCAAATGGTCGCCCAGTTTTGTGCTTGAAACCCAGGGCCCTGGTGGCATAGGCACAGGAGGGAATCTCCTGATCTGCAGGTTGCAAAGACCATGGGAAAAGCACATTATCTGGGCCAGAATGCACCATTCCTCACAACACAGTCCCTCACGGCTTCCCTTTGTCAGTGGAGGGAGTTCCCTGACCCTTTGCACTTCCTAGGGAGGTGACTCTCCACCCTGCTTGTGCTCACCCTCCAGGGGCTGCACCTACTGTCTAACCAGTCCCAGTGAGATGAGCCAGGTATCTCAGTTGGAAATGCATAAATCACCCACCTTCTGCATTGATTTTGCTGGGAGCTGCAGACCAGAACTCTTCCTATTTTGCCATCTTGCCAGCTGTGAGGAGGCTATTATCTTAAGATAATTAACATAGGAACAGAAAACCAAATACTGCATGTTCTCACTTGTAAGTGGGAGCTGAACATTGAGTATACATGGACATAAAGAAGGAAACAAGAGACACCAGGGCCTACTTGAGGGTGGAAAGTGAGAGGAGGGAGAGTATCAAAAAAGTACATATTTGGTGCTCTGCTTGTTACCTGAGTGACAATATAATTTGTGCACCAAACCTCATGATACATAATTTATCTATGTAATATACCTGCATATGTACCCAACTGAACCTAAAATAAAAGTTACAAAAAAAGAAAAACCTAACTTTTATAATTCTGTTTCTCTAGAACTACTTTTGATACCAAAATCTGTGTGACGGTTCTCCAGAGAAAGAAATCCAGTAGAATATAAAAAATATGTAAGGAGATTGGTTCTTGTGATTGTTGAGGCTGAGAAGTCTCAACATTTGCAATATAAAAGTCTGAGAAGTAGGAGAGACAATGGTGTAAGTTCCAGTTCAAGTCAGAATGCAAGAGAAGATCTATGCAGAGAAAGAGTAAGAGAGAGAGAGAGAGAGAGAGAGAGAGAGAGAGAGAGAGAGTCTGTGAGGTCATTCTTTTTTTTTTTTTTCTTGAGAATCCTAAATAATACAATTAGATTATCCAATAAAGATTTTTGGTTGCACACAGAAGCTCCAACACTACTACCTTCATAGACAATGCTGCTGGAAGTGGAGTTGACATCACCAAAAAGTTAAATGAAAACGTGTTCTTTTTTTTGAAGTTAACTAAGTGATTATCTTACATAAATGGTGAAAATTCTGCTTTCAAATTTGTTTTGAATGCAATCCAATGAACACATAATTGACCTGTCATTGTCACTGGCTCTAACATGATCAATTTCTCTCAGAAGTCACATTTATTTTTTCTTTACTTATTACTCTTTTAGTCAGCACTACATCCAAAGCAGAACATCTAGTAGTTTTTCTAAATTTTGTAATACTTTTTTAAAAACAAAAGTGAGTAGTTCTCTCAGAAATGTTCTGGGTTTTTTTTCTAGTTTTCTCACCATGCCAAAAAGAAGAAAACATTTTGAGAGATTAAATAATGTATCCAAAGACACAGGTTTTCAGAGTTTAAATAAGGTGGATATGAGATTTTAACCCAAGATTGTAATGAAAATTCTATGTTTTTTACAAATCCATCAAGGAATTTGAGTAAGGCCTCTTTAAGACTGAACTATAAAAATAAATGTAATTGAAATAATTGGAAACTTTATTTTAAAAAGGGTTTATGCCATTCACAATTGTGCCATATTTCATGCTGTTTGGGCAATGCTGTAATTTAATGCTCAGTGTAAAATTTATCCAGTGACATAATATCTACAAATGTAACAAAAATAGAAATAATAGTATTGTTAATGGAACTCACATTCTGTCTGAGGATAATGATAATAAGAGCTAAATTTTTAGAGCACTTACTCTGCTAGACTGTATTCTGTGCACTTTAAAAAGGTAACTTTCAAAATAACCCTATGTTGTAGAAGCTATAATCATTTCTATTTTATAGGTGAGGAAATTATGACACAAATTCATCCAGAGAATGATGCAATAACCAAGCCACAGCGACCACTGCATATATTCTGTATATGTGCATTTTTGCTGCATGTAAGCATGTATGTAGATATATAAGGTGTGGGATAATATAGTGGTCAAAAAGAGGACTACTAAAACAGATGTCTGAGTTTACACTTTAAATTTTGACTCTTCTTCCTTACTAGCTGTGAGGATTTAGACAGGTTACTTACCTTTCTGTGCCCTAATTTCTTCATCTATAAAATTGCAATAATAACAGTGTCTATTTCCAGAATTGCTGCAAAAATTAAATGTATCTGTGGAATACACAGAAGAGTACCCATAGTAGTAGATGAATAAATATTATCTGTTACTATTGTGTGTGTTCATATATATGTGTCTTAGGTAGAAAAAATTGGTAGTCAAAATTAAATTGTTTATAAAAACAAATGTAGTGCATGTGAAATTTGGTTAAACTCAGGTATAGAAAAGAATCTCTAAAAATGTTTGTAGGACAATTAGGAAAATTGCTATATGGACTGGATATTAGATTACATAAGAGATTTATTTATTTATTTTGTTTTATGAGATAATGTGGTTATGTAGGAGAATATCTTTATTCTTAAAAATTTATGCTGAATTATTTAGAGGTAAATTGTTATAAAGTCTGCAACATACTTTCAAATGTTGGGGCAAACAATATAAGACAGTGTATGGATGCGTATGTAATGATTAATTTTATGTCAATTTGACTGAGCTAAAAGATACCCAGATAGCTGGTAAAACATTATTTCTGGGTGTGTCTGTGAGAGTTATTCAGAAAAAACTTAGTATTTGTATAAGTACACTGAATCAAGAAGATTCTTTTTTGTTGTTGTTAATGTTGATGACCATTATTCAGTCCATTGAGGCCCAATTTGGTTGTTTTGATTTCCTTTTCTTAAAAGGTTCATTGTGTACCAAAAGTTGCTTACAACCTACAAGCTTCAAAAGTGGATGCCACATTAGGATTAGATGTGGGCATCATGAATCCTTCATGTCTCCTGGAAAGAGACCAATATCAAGCTTGGACGTCCTTTGGATGGCATTGCAGACCTCATTGCTTAATAAGCCATTACGGTTTTAATCCTCATCCCACTATCAGTTGGATTTTCTGGCACTCTTCTTGCATTGAGTCTCATGATACTGAACACAGCTCTGTGGTGTAGCCTGCTGAAGAATTGAAGGAAGATGTCTAAGGGAGGACATGATGTAATCACTGCATACAGTTGCGAAAAGAGACATCTCTTCTGCAGCACTCGGCTACCTCACTCCTCTACTCCTACCAGTGCCTATAGCTGGACCTACGTTCTCAAAAGTGTAGATTTGCAAACAAGCAATTGAGTTGGGCTTTTGGAGGACACACCATAGGAGAGAATCCAGGGTTTCTTAGCTGGTTTTCTTTTCAGGCAAGCATCCGGAGGGGCCTGTATGCAGGAGGTTTCATTTTTCCAGTTTGCCAGTAGAAATGGGAAGGTTTGATATTTCAGTCCTTTACAAGACTTTAGAACAAATCTGTGTAATTACACAAGCTGAATCTTTATCTTGCCTAACATTCTAGGAATCTTCACCCCTCCAGAGTAAGTTTCCAGATAGCTGATTTTATTCTAGGTCCTTCAAAGTTTTATGTGACATATTCCTCTTTCCCACTGTTACTGATTTCCAAATAGCTGTCAGCAAGTTGTCCTTCCCATTTCCTATTCTCCACTTGTTTGGTGGCAAAGTTCATAGAAATTAGGAACTTGTAAGATGCTTCGAAAACACTGTCATAAAGGCGCTGCTAAAATAATTCACATGAAGAGTGGTCAGCTGGAAGGAAGTCTCTTAAGGATGATACACTGATTTTAGAAAAACACGCTTAGAGAACACTTGAAATGGATTGGGTGTCAACCCAGTGAACACAATGTTTTGATTTAATTTCCCTTGGCGATGTAAATGAAAAAGGAGGGGTCATTTCACAATTTCCTGCTGCCGAGAATCTTAACAACATATATGAAAACAGTTTATTTACTCTTTGGTGCCATGGATCAATGTCAGGGTGGTTAGCTCTAAACTAAGCCATCACCTCCAATTTGTACAACAGTATTGACACATAAGGTTACACTCATTACTGATCAAGTGTTCTATGTTAAAAATTGCATTTCAAAAAGGATGAGTTTGCGTCCTTTGTAGGGACATGGATACAGCTGGAAACCATCATTCTTAGCAAACTATCACAAGAAGAGAAAACCAAACACCGCATGTTCTCACTCATAGGTGGGAACTGAACAATGAGATCACTTGGACTCGGGAAGGGGAACATCACACACTGGGCTTATCATGGGGAGGGGGGAGGGGGGAGGGATTGCATTGGGGAGTTATACCTGATATAAATGATGAATTGATGGGTGCTGACGAGTTGATGGGTGCAGCACACCAACATTGCACAAGTATACATATGTAACAAACCTGCACGTTATGCACATGTACCCTAGAACTTAAAGTATAATAAATAAATAAATAAAAAAAAAAAAAAAAAAAAATTGCATTTAATTTCTAAGGATTAGAAAAGACAAAACAAATTGGTGATAACATTTCGCTCTTGAGAATACTCAGTGCAACTGGTTGTGTAAGCATTTACACTGTCATGCTCCTTAAGCCTATTTTTACTTGTAGAAGTGTTGCTCTATTTATCTTTCCCAATGTATAGTATTTTTTAAAAAAATTATTTTTCTTGAGGGTGGGGTAAAATACCTGCCATTTAAGAAAATGTGTAGAAAATTTAAAAACCCAAGAAATAGGGAAAAATCAATGCACAATAATTAGACTGGTTAGTCCCAGTACCACACTGAAGTGGGCTCAGTGATTTTCAGAGTGAAGAAGCCTTAATTTTTGCACAGTCCCTCATGCTCCCACAAAAAACCAGCAATGGAAATGCTTGAGTTATTTTTACCTGATCAAGGGGACTCAGGAGTCAAACAAGGAAAACTGTTGAGTCCCATGAGGAATGAGCACTGTGAGTATCCGTCCTGAATGGGGCATAGTGAGGAAGTGGTCTGGAAGTGTATGGTCATTGTCACTACATGAAAATATGTGGCAGGTGGCTCTCAGGAAAAATACCAAGTCTGAATTATCCATGTGGCAGCTTTGCATAGGAAGATGAATGCTTCAAACTGGAACTGAATTGCCTTCCACTTGCTTGACACAAGCAATGATGAGGGTGATCCATACATGCAGTGTGAGTGATAGGCTTAAAGATAAGTAAATGTTTTCTGCTGGGTGTTTCCTTTATCCCTGGGCTGTAAATTAATACAATAACAAAATATCACTACACACTTATTAGGATGGCAAAAATCCAAATACTCCAATTTCAGGTGAGGATGTGTAGCAACAGGAACTCTCATTCACTGTTAATGGGAATACAAAATGGTACAGCCACTCTGGAAGACAGTTTGGCAGTTTCTTAAAAATTTAAAAATATTCTTATAATAGGACCCAGGAATCATTCTCCTTAGTATTTACTCAAATAAGGTGAAAATTTATGGCTACAACATAACATGCACACAGATGTTTATAGCAGCTTTACTCATAGCTGCCAAAACTTGGAAGCAACCAATAGGCCCTTCAGTAAGTGAATGGATAAATAAACTGTGGTACATCTAGACATATTATTCTTTATTGAAAAGGAGCTACACAATCATGAAAAGACATGAAGAAAACATAAATACATGATTATTAGTGAAATAAACTACTCTGAAGAGACTACATTCTGTATTATTTCAACTATATGAAATTCTGGAAGACAAAACTATGGTTACAGTAAGATCATTGGTTGCCAGGGGTTAGGGGACAGGTAGGGATGAAGAGGCAGAACACACGGGTCAGTTCAGGGCACTGAAGCTGTGTAATATTTTAATGATGGATACATGTAATTATACATTTGTTAAAACCCATAGAATGTATGACACCTAGTGTTAACCTTAATATAATCTTTGGATTTGGGGCAATGCTGTGTCAGTGTAGGCGCATTGATTTTAACAAATATATCACTCTGGTGTGGTATGTTGATAGCAGGGGAGGCTGGGTGTGTGAGGGAAAAGGGACACGTGAGAACATACATGTATATCTGTACTTTGTGCTCGATTTGGCTGTGAACCTACAACTGCTCTGAAAATGCCACAAAGCTTGCTGTTCTAACTGAAATTCAGCCATATTCTCTCTGCGTGTTGTTGCCAGACTGGATAATTTTCAAGGTTTTGAAAATATTAATTCTAACATTTTTTCCATCTGTTCTTTTAAAAAAAAATTGTTTTGGAAGTCTTTACTCCAGCAGTTTTACTGACTTCACTCTGGATATTTCACATGATCTAAGAAAAGAAAGCCATTAGCAGAATTCACTGTTAATATTTTCATGGAGGGATTTACTCAGTACAGCCCATGGAAGATAATCACATTAGGATATACACATGTATGAGCTGAATAAAATGATGGGGTCGAAGTGGTAGTGGTGCTAGGATGCACAGTCAAATGCACGGGGAACCTGAGTCCTTGGAAAAGTGTAAACAATGCCACACTTAGCAATTTCCCTAAGGGTTTCCCCACTGGGGCTGTTCAAAGTTACTTCATTTAGGCACTGGAATGGGTGAAGAAAATCACTTCTTCAGAGATAGTGGTCACTGAGTGAGTTTTGAAAAAAAGCATTTTTTTTTTTTTCAGAGGCAAAGATTGTTCACGTGAGGTGAACTAAAGGAGTTGAGTCTTTTTTAGAATCTACCCAGGCATTAGAAACCTATAAGAATATGATAATTATCTTCCTAGGACACTACTCTCAGAAGACTCATTTTCTGAAACTTTTCTATAATGTTAGTTGAAAATTTCTCTCAATTCAAATTGAAGTCCTTGTCTTATTACCATCTTATGTGCATAGAAAAGTGAACAGTTTTACTAAATATTTTAGCTATAACCTGACAATTTTCTTGTATATCAATTTTTTCAGTTTCCCTTTGAAACTGGGAATGTTATTTTCCTTCATTGCATGTATATTAAGTACTTGCCACACCCATGAATGCTTGCTTGTGGATGTGGGGGAAAAGAGTCTCTCTCTACTACAGTGTTGAGAAATGGTGGGATTCATTTCCTATGTATATGCATACTCTAAAGATGACTCAATGTGTTGTTTTAATCTTGTTATTTTAATGTTGTAATTCTTTGCATGGCAACTAACTGTTGAGTTCAGAAATTAAAATTCTGTAATAACACAGGATAAAGAGAGGAATATAGCAGCAACTGAGGGGGCAACATTTTATATAATAGAACTTAATGTGAGGAATGATGGGGAATAGTATGCTTCTCTTCATCTTTTATGTCTTTAAACAAAATTTTATTTTTAAACATGTGTAAAGATTGTTCACTTTTATTTATTATTTATTTTGTTTTGAGACAAAGTCTCGCTCTGTCCCCCAGGCTGGAGTGCAGTGGCGGGATCTGGGCTCACTGCAAGCTCCGCCTCCTGGGTTCACGCCATTCTCCTGCCTCAGCCTCCCGAGTGGTTGGGACTACAGGCGCCCGCCACCACATCCAGCTAATTTTTTGTAATTTTTTTTAGTAGAGACGGGGTTTCACCGTGTTAGCCAAGATGGTCTCAATCTCCTGACGTCGTGATCCGCCCGTCTCGGCCTCCCAAAGTGCTGGGATTACAGGTGTGAGCCAACGCGCCTGGCCGATTGTTCACATTTTTTAAAAAAGTGTGCCTTTGAAGACATGGTGCAAGTAGATAATTTTAGACAATCCTAATAGAGACCATACCCACTTCGGGCAGAAAAGAGAATATAATTATAGGAATAGTGTGCCTCTACTTTGTTTTGACACTGGAAATAATGTGGAGGAAGGGAAAAGTGCAGCAATCACCTAGTCCAATCAGAAATTAGGTAATACACAAGTAACTTAGTGGGATCATTGTCATAGTTTTCAAAATAAACAAATCTCTTATCTACTAATGCTCAATAACAAAATTACGTTACAGTACTTGATAAAATATACTACATAAGTAAACGGTGGTTAAAAAATATTACCCAGGATTTCATTGGCAGGATACAAACAAAACATCATTGGACAAACACAGGGATATTTTTGGCTTGCATTTGTTATTTCCCACAATTTATTACTAAATTTAAAGTTGGCTATTTTTATGTAAATGTGGACAGTATCTGTGCTTTCTGGTAAAGTTTGAAGTGCCAGACAAGGCACAACTTACCCTTGCCTATTAAAGGATACACCATCTTGATAGTGTTGGTGGATCATTTGGGCTATTATAATCATATCTTTCACTTCAAGCCTCAGTCATCTGGTAATTTACATTATGTAGAGAAAATGCACCATTTTCAGTGTAAGAGTATTTACACTAAAGACTGGGGCCTGTCAGGGGGAAGGGGGCAAGCTGAGGGAGAGCATTAGGACAAATACCTAATGCATGCAGGGCTTAAAACCTGGATGACGGGTTGATAGGTGCAGCAAACCACCATGGCACATGTACACCCATGTAACAAACCTGCATGTTCTGCACATGTATCCCAGAACTTAAAAAAAAAAAAAAGACATGTTGCTCCATATTTCACATAAGATAATCTTCTGTAGAGTTGCTAGGCTATTGCTGAAGCTGTTTAAATTTCAAGAAAGCTATATTGAGCGTTGTGCTATCTTCACAATTTCTTTTTCCATAGTTCTTTATTCTTCTAATAAAGCCTCTATTCAAATCTATGTTTTCACTAGAGTGATCACTTATGATAACTGCTTGGATATGTGCTCAGCACATACAGACCTGACTGGATACACTATCTGGCTCTGCTAAATGTGTGATACTAATGTGTGTAGGTGGTGGAGTCAATGCTAAGTAATAACATTTTGACAGATTTCCCTTAATGATGTTGTTATTTATTTCACCACCAATTATGTTTTTATCCAACATACTGTAGGTAACAATTATTTGAGAGGGAGAATAAGTTATGTAAACTTTACCAAGGTAAAATCAAATGAAGTTTGGGAAATGAATGAATACAAATCATTTGTATGATGAAGCTATGGGTGAAGAAGATCATTTCTTCAGAGATAGTGGTCACTGAGTGAGTTTTGAAAAAATGCATTTTTTTTTTTTTTTTAAAGGCAAGGGTTGTTCACATGAGGTGAACTAAAGGAGTTTGGGTCTTTTTTAGAATCTACCTGGGCATTAGAAATCTACAAGAATATGACAATTATCTTAAGCTACGTGGATGGTGTTATTTTTTGGTACATGGTGAAAGTAAATTATATAGAGCCATAATATACTGAAGATCAGTCTCTTCGCATGCTCCATGTTTACAACTACTAATGAAATCACTGGGGATTCTGTGAAAATTCCAGGGTAAATTTTCTTTGCACGTACTATTCTGAACACACTGTGGGCAATTTGGTGATGTTTGAAATAATAGGCATTTACCCATTTTGGAGGTGGCGCATTGCTGTATATTTTGCGGTTATTTTATTTTAAAAATCATTTTTATCTAATAACAGAGTTTCTACAGGGTTTTTTTCTTATAGTGTACAAAAGCACAAGACAAAACAGGTATAAAAACTATTAGATAAATAATAAAGAGTACAGTTACACTTATTACAGTTATTATAATCTATTTAAAAATAATTTTCACCAAAAAGACCTCACACTGCTCTTATAACAATAATTATTTTGTTAACAGTAAAATACATTTTCCAAAATAGTAGCTACACATCTCAGAACTATGTAATGAATAATAACATGGTAAGAAACCGTTCTGATTTAACAAACAGTCAACATGAAAGCAAAGACTGACATTTAACTCACCATTGGAAATTTCAGTCATCTCTTAGATGCCCCACTACTAAAATACTGCTCAAAATTTTCATTTACAGAAACACAGTAAGTTTTTCAGAACACTTACATATTTTTGCACTAAAAAACTAGAACTGGTGATATAAACTAGAAGGCTAAAAAGTATCCAAAATTTTTATAAATCTATATTTATATTCACAATTTTCCTAAAATGTTGAATTAAACTGTACTTCTTAATAGTGTAGGAAATCATCTCAGCAATTTCTCTAGGTTCTGGGTAAATACATTTAGATGTTTGTTTCATTTCCCACTCAGTGACTATAATTCCTTTCACTAATATTTTCTTAAATGCTAAACAATTGAATTTGAATTAACTGAAACTTCAGACACAACTTTAAGATAAATACCTATGGACCTAATTTATGGGTTTAGATTTGAAGTCAGACCTTCTTCTCCCTTTATTCTTTATCAGATGAATTGTTTTACACATCGTGAAATAGTATTGTAGGACTTGTGCCATATGTAATAGTTATTTTTGGTCTGCTTCATATGGGAAAACACAGTTATTCAATGATTTGGATCATAAATAACTTAGGTATTTGTTTCATTGTTTATTACACAGTGACATGTCACTGATGTGAATTATCTGGATAAGTGTCTTAATTCTTTTTAATTTTCTGTTTTGTAGGTTGAGACATTAACTCTATGCCCAGAAGAACTTTAAAAAATGTTGTATTATGGCACACCAAGAGGATGCAAAAATATTCAGAATGGGGGAACTCTACAGAGCAGACGGTCAGTCTCCTCCCAAAACAAATGGCGCAACAGAAATGGCGGAAGCAGGGCAACAAAACTACTGACAAGATTGCAAGAAGCTTGAGAGACACATAAACCAAAGGCAATGTGTGGCCCTTGCTGGATCCTGATTTGTACAAACTCAATGGTGAAATTACATTCCTGAGACCTTTTGGGGAAATCTGAACAATGATTGAGGTATAAGGTGATATAACGGTATTCATAATTTTCTTTGATGTGATAATGGTAAAATGCTTATTTTTCTTTTAAACTTTATCAGTTGGAGATACGTGGCTGATAAATTTACAGTGAAATTACATAATGTCTGAAATTTACTTTAAAATACTTCAGAGGGGAAAGAAGCATGCAAATGAGTGTGTGTGTAAGAGCTGGGATAGGTAAAACAGAACTGGCAAATATCAACAACCTGAGCAGAGGCATGGGTACAGGAGAAGGCTCATTCTGTAATTTTGTGCATGTTTAAACATATCCACAATAAAAATTTCCTAAAAAAAATTGTAGTTGCTTATTACTTTCAAACTAGAAGGAAAAGTTACTAACACTGATTTCACTCAATCTAAACAGAGACTATGTGAGATTAAACAATTAGCCAAGAGCCGCTAAAGAGAGTGTTACTTTTCAATTTAGTCTAGTGGCAGTGTATGGATATAAAGTGAATGTGGTTTCCAGAGATATACGGGATTTGTTTTAAAAATACTGGAACTTTTTATTTAAAGATCAAATCAGAGTTTGTTATGTCAACCTATAGTTTAGTGTCAGCCATCTATAAATCAAACAACTAAACTGTGTCAAAGAACTTAAAAGCAAATTGAAAACATATTCATATAACAATATCATCCAATTACATGAGTTGAGATCTGGAAAATGCAGATAATCCATTGGGTTATTTCCAATCTTTATTAAAATATATTTAAGTTTTTTGAATAAAATACATAGAATATATTGAACTTTATTCAGTAAATAGATATTGCATTATAATTTATGAAGGTGAATCATCTAGGAAAAGTTTTACATTGTAATGCACTAGTCTATAGGAACTTAAAATCTATAGGAATTTAAAATGTATAAGTTTGTATGATTTGACATAATTTTATGTATGAAATCTAAGTTGACATGTGGCTTTCATTTCTTAAAAGTTTAAATGTTTTTACTTATGATTTTTATATATTCAAATCTAAACTGAAATGCGACTTATCTTTTAAAAATTCCCAGGAATTACACAGTATCATGTAATGATGCTTAAAATAATTTTAACTACTTCTTACTAAAGAAAGGTATTTTATAATTTATACCAGTCTGAACTCTAAATGATACAGTAAGCCAATTAAGTAATTTCTTCACATTTAGCTGCCTAGAATTCCTGGGTTCTGCAAGAACTGAGAAGTGAATTTTTACCTCTGAATCATGGCTTCTGAATTAAAGTGTTGTTAGTGTATGTAGTTAAGGGAAATCTTGAAATACTAGAGCTCCTAAAATTGGACTCTCTATGATGCACACATGGAAGTTTTCTCTTCTAGAACGGGACCATCCACAAACACAATTCTACCTGACTAATAATCATGACATTTCCAGACTCTCCCTCACTAGTAATTAAACTTGGCATAGTATCATTTTGTCTTTCAGTAATATAAACAGCAACGAATTGCCCCCAGATGTCATTTTTTTGCATCTTATCATTGTGAGCACTCTTATCATTTCACAAAATGAAGAAAATAAGGAAGCAAAACTGGAGGAATTTAAAACTTGGTCCTCAGGAAAATGGAATACATGCTCCCTTTTTGGAAACTGTCAGGATTACCAGAATTTATATATCTCTTCTATAGAGGTACTTTCCCTAACTTAGTAAATAGTTGCTGAATTTCATAGAAATCTATTCACAGCATATTGAATATAGTCCTCCACATTTTGAAATCAGATAACTTTCCTGGCATGGTTTCTGTTTTGGTACATATATTATTTATCTAGAAGAAAACAATGCCTTTTACTTGAAATATGTATTTAGGTGCTTTTAAAGAAAGTCTATTTTTAACCTTAAAACTGCTAAAATTTACACTTTTTACTTGCTGACATTATTAAAATGCATTTTACCTGATAGCAAATCTTGCAATAAGACAATAATTATTTGAAGTTCACTGCCTTAATAACCATTGATTTTTGAAGGCATTTAATTCCCAATGTCCAAAACTACCTTATAAAACTCTCAAAACCATAAAGAAAATAATTTATGTAGAAATCTTTTGTGTTCAAAAAGGTTACATGTGAAGCTTAGAGAAAATTATTTACAATTCTGTTTGTTCAAATATCTGCAAACATATGTTTGTGTTGAATCTTTAATTTTACTGGGGAGAAGTGAACATTTGTAATAACTTTTAAAACAGAAATACATAAATGCAATGGCTAATATCAATTTTTATTTTAAAAATATTGGAAGTGACTACTACACATAATGGAAGAATGTCCTTTTTAACTCTGATTTTACAAGTTAAAAATATGACAATGCCTGTATTATTTTTCCTTTTGGGATTAAAGTCACCCGTTATATAGACAAGTTTTATTTATGTTGTCCTCCTATAATAAAAGTGACATTACTGAATAGAATATTAGTGTGAACACTCATACTATTTCTACTGTCATTTTCATGAAGACCAACCTCCCCCACTGATATTGGAGTTATACAAATACTAAAACAATAATTCAATCCCATGTTTCTGGGTTCTCTTAGTTGAGCCAAAGGACCAGGTGTGACTGAACCATGTCTATTCATAACATAAGGTGAACTGCTTATTAGCATTTTAGAGAATGGTTCAAATTCTACCATCTAAAATATGTAACACGTGAATTGTCAAAAAAAATTACCATGATATTACTTGGGTTGGGTTATTTTATTTTACTCATCAATTTTAATTTGGAAATTAAGAAGAAAAATTTTTTCAAAGAGGGCCCTCTGAAGACATTTCTTTCTTAGAAAGGTCATTTTATGCATTTACAGGGGCTATTTTGCTCTGAGCTACTAAAATGTATATCTATATGATACTATTTTTCTAGGACAGGGAGGCTTGGTTTATTTGAAGGGTCATAAAAAACACACACACATAAAATTCAGCTGCTCATCTATTGTCTATCTTTTGCTCTTTCAAGAGTTATATATAGACAAAAAGTGTGTTTTTGTTGTTGTTTAAAACAAATACATCCATGTAGTACTGCCTTAAACACGAAAATTTTGAAAAAAATCACCTTACCTTCCCCCATAAAAAAGCAAAAGAAATCATGTGTTACGCTCAAAGATCACGAGTTACATACTAAATTGGCTTCCAAATAGCATATATTCTAAATACTATGTTGTTTGCTAAAACTTGTAAAATTCAAGAAAAACTGTTTCCTTAATGAAGCACTTAAGAGTAAAACACTGAAATCCCAACAGGTTTGCTACTTTCAGTTATATGTGCTGGAGAAATATTCATTAAATGGAGCAGTGGCTCAGCAACACAATTTCCAAATGCTTATTACATAAATTTTAACATTATAACTTACAGAATGTAACCACCAAATGGAGAGCACAACTAAAAACAAAACATTAAATGCATTTTATTTTACAAATGGTAAAGGAAATAAATCCCAGATTAGGTTAAAATGTTGGGTTTGATGCCTTATCAAAATGGCCTTCATGAAAATATCTACCCAATGGTATTCTACATATCTCCCAATCCTATTTTAATGTTAATTTACAATGTAAATTATATTTTTGAAAATCTTCAATGAGTGAGACAGATGCACTCTTAAATCAATGGAGTTTTGAAAAGTATTTGAAACTTTAAAACTTCAACAATGTTCTCAATTAAATACTTTAACTTCCCATATTTTTAAAGTTGAACGACTACTTCCAGGTAATAGATGCACTGAATAAAAAGGATTTTTAATTGTATCTGAGGCATTTTTCATCTTTTTATCAATGCATAACTAAACTGTGACTTTAAAGACAAAGTTTAAACTCTTTAACTTGAATGTATTTTAATAGATCTTTGCTGATGTAAGAAGATGGAATTTGGGCACAGAAGGCTTTCCCAGTTTTGAGGGGAAGTTGACAGTTCTAGCTCTGATATTTTTGTCTTGAATTTAGCTGGGTTTTCTCTAAATTAAATCAACTAGTTAATCCTTCTCTTTCAATTTTGTTCAACGAAACTGGGCATGAATCACTATTAGAAGAATATATAAAATTTTAAAAGTTATAAATACCCTACTTGTAGAGCTTTGATAATGTGTGGATATTTTTGAAATACAAGAATATTCTGGTTTAAAAAATATGTACCTGCAGCTGACAAAATTTGTCTCACAGATATGAATGTTAGAATTATATTAAAAATTGCTTTCTTTTTTGGTTTTGGTTAGGTTCCTGAAAAAGAAAAACTTCCTAAACCAAGACTCAGTATTGCATTTGTACAAAATAAAATGACTACATATTAAACAGGCAAAGATAATACTGTTTTTCTCTGGTAATGGGATATCACATGCTTTAGAGTAGGGTTTTTGAAAACTAACTTCTATTAACTCCTTTTGGCAAAGAGGCTAGCATTCATTAATTTATAGAAAAACTTTTCCATTTACTACCCTGAGCAGAATAAAATAATACTCCTTCTCAAGGGAACTAGCCTAATCCTGGAGAGATATTCATACACTATTGAAAACTGGTATTTTTCTGGTTGGTTGGGAGCAAAGTACTAGCTTGGTAATGGTATCTATAGAAAGAAAGCCATGAAGAATAAAGCTACAGCTTTTTCTTCAGTGATACCATCCCCATTCAAGAGGTTTAAATTCGTTCTCTTGAGAAAGTCATAGATAGCAGTTCTGAGAGCTTTCCTTTCACAAGGGAAATACATGCTTACAATGTTAGGAGAATGTTGGTGACGTACTGATGGGGTTTTGGTATAGGTGTTCTTCCTGTTTGATAGTTTTCCTTCTAATAGTCAGGACCCTCAGCTGTAGAAGACATTCATACGGCCAACAGACACATGGAAAAATGCTCATCATCACTGGCCATCAGAGAAATGCAAATCAAAACCACAATCAGATACCATCTCACACCAGTTAGAATGGCAATCACTAAAAAGTCAGGAAACAACAGGTGCTGGAGAGGATGTGGAGAAATAGGAACACTTTTACACTGTTGGTGGGATTGTAAACTAGTTCAACCATTATGGAAAACAGTATGGCAATTCCTCAAGGATCTAGAACTAGATGTACCATATGACCCAGCCATCCCACTACTGGGTATATACCCAAAGGATTATAAATCATGCTGCTATAAAGACACATGCACATGTATGTTTATTGCGGCACTATTCACAATAGCAAAGACTTGGAATCAACCCAAATGTCCATCTGTGACAGACTGGATTAAGAAAATGTGGCACATATACACCATGGAATATTATGCAGACATAAAAAGGATGAGTTTGCGTCCTTTGTAGGGATATGGATGCAGCTGGAAACCATCATTCTTAGCAAACTATCACAAGAACAGAAAACCAAACACCGCATGTTCTCACTCATAGGTGGGAACTGAACAATGAGATCACTTGGACTCGGGAAGGGGAACATCACACATTGGGGCCTATCATGGGGAGGGGGGAGTGGGGAGGGATTGCATTGGGAGTTATACCTGATATAAATGACGAATTGATGGGTGCTGATGAGTTGATGGGTGCAGCACACCAACATGGCACAAGTATACATATGTAACAAACCTGCACGTTATGCACATGTACCCTAGAACTTAAAGTATAATAATAAAAAAAAAATGTTAGGAGAATGTATCTAGCTTTCAGGCCATTCTTCCATCAGGACTTAAAGCTTCAGAAGAATACCATAAATGTTTTGCTTTTTAGGAAAGAAGGAGTTTAAATTCTCAATGGGATCAAAGAAAGTTATGGGAGCACATGGGGTATGAGATATTTCCAAATAGCTTCAGAATTCTGCTACTGAGTATCAAATGCTACTCTGGAAAATATTGAACCTATACCCATGACATCACAATAATAGTCCTTTCATTTCTAAATATTTTATTGTATTTATAAATTATTTATTTGTCAAGAAAGTGGTAAGTACATAGTGTTTTAAAGTTTCAGGGTTCTGTGATATATAATTCTTTAAAAATATACTGATGGCCACTCATGCTGTGGTATAAAACATCTCAAAAATATTGGTTGTTTGAAAATGCCATATTTGGTGTACTTCTGTCCAATATTGTAGTACAGTGAAGATAGGTTAAGCACAGTCTATAACTGGCAAATTATCAGGATACAACTGTCAGGTCATGTTGTGATAAAAAACATGTGATGGTCAATAAAAACTGAAATGGAAACTCAGAAAAAATCGTAACCAAGTGGAAATATTGAAGTTTTCCAATGGCCTGATCCATATTAATTCAAGACAGCTCCCCTTCTGATACTTCAGATAATATTGGTCATGGATTGTTTTCATTATGGGAAGAAAATACATTTTTAATCCTACTGGTAGATTTTTCTAGCAGCATACTCGATGTAGTAAGTATATATTTAGATATATTGTAAATATACACAGTTGTTGAATAAATTACAGTGTTATGCAAAAATTCACACAAGGAGGCACTTGAGTGGCATGTTAGAAAATGATCTTTGGTAAAGGCAAAATGAAAAACCTACTTCATTTAGTTACAATGAAAATATATTAACTTACTGAAATGGAATGTTTCTCAACATAAAGATGTTTTTCAAATAGGCCATAAAATGGTAAATGCTATGGCTATAAACCTCTGCCTGTTTTCTCCTGTTTGCCATTTAGAGTCTCTTTGTAGTAGTAAATGATGATAGAAAGTTTTCACATTCAGAGTTGGTAATTTTCATTTGTTTTAACTTATTTTGAGGGGCAAAACCCCGGTATCTGATCTCAGTAGTAGTTGCACAGCTATATGGTATTTTTATTCAAATAAACAAATGAACTACATGTTTTATTATGTAGATGACAAATTACTAATGTCCAGGGCTTTCCAGAACCATTTTTTTCCAGCATTCCTTTAAACTATAGTAGGATTTTTGTATCCGACCCAATTTAATTGTCAAAAATTGCTTGAAAAGTCCAGGGTTTTAATATCTTCTGAATCTGCTGCTTTTGAAATTAGGCATTTCTGTTAAGTACTGAAAATGTATTGATGATATTATTCAATAGAAAAAAATAACTAAATGTAACAAAGGAACTGACTGAATATAAAAAATTTGGTACGTCACTGTACATCGTAATTTTAAAACATGAATCTGTCCTTTTATATTTCAGTCAAAGATGCAGGCATCACTGATATGTTTGTCACAGTAAATTTGAAAGTCACAAGTAGTCAAAAGATTTGAAAATCATTTCAAGAGTACTACAACATTTGGAAGTTATTATAGCTAGTCAATAACATTTGAAAAACATTTAAAGTGGTTGGTTTATAGATATTGTATTTAATATGATGGCTTAATTGATAAAAAACTGTTGGTAACTGCTATTCCATCAACTGTAATTGAAAATAATTAGTAATTGTACAAAAATAAGAATAGATCTTGAATTTTATATTTGGAAACTTGCTTTTAAGTGGTGTTTAATTAAAGCAAAGTTTCTATTGTTGCATGTGTATTTTTTAACCCATACCATTTGACCCATGAAAGTACGGTGGGTGGTATGGCTGGAAGATAATGGGGGGTGGCTCAGATGTTACATAAGTAGGGTACCCTGCCTCAGCCACAAAGTACGGAGCAGGCTGATAAAAGCAAGTTACTTTTTCTGTATTGGGTAGAATATTCAGTTCTCCAAGTACTTTCAAAGCCATCATGGTGATCAGGTGGAGAATCTGTCTTCTTTCATAACTCATGAGACAAACGGTGCTTTCATTCACAACTCCACGCAAGGTCATAAGGTAGTCATACGTGGTCATTCCTTCACCTATGAAATGGTTGTGGAGGTATGATTCAATTTTCTTGTGCTGTTCTTCTATATGAGGAAAATCAATAAAGAATCTAGAGCACATGTAACGTTCTAGGTTTTTGATTTCTGACATACAGGCTGGCTTGAAGCCATGAACCAGCAAGTTGCAGTACTTCAGAAGGCCACCACCTCTAATCTCTTCAGGTTTCCTGGTAGATATGAGCTTGTGTTGCAAATGTGTCATTGCTTCCTGGAAGTCTCCATACATGCTTTCAGCTACCACAACAGGACAGGACTCTTTGGTTAGCTTGGCATTTTTGTCACTGTAGAAGTCTAACATGGGATCCAAAATAATTTGAAAGGAATCTACACTAAATTCAAACTGCCGTTTGAGTGAACTCACAAATTTTAGTTCTAAATTCTTTCCAGTGTTATTTGAAAGGGAGATAAGACTCCAACAATCATTCGGATTGCAAACCTTGATGAATTTCTGTACGTAAGCCTCTTTCATGATATCTGGGGAGAGCTTTTCCTTCTTTACACCTTTTGGTAAAAAGTCAAGTAGACAACCTAGAACTGTATCCTTAACAACCTGAAATTCTTCGTTACTTGGAAGGTCAACACCAAAAATAATGTCCAGATCCTTATAGCTGATTCCATTATGGCTTGCAAGTATGTAACTTGCTATGGAACCATTCAATCTAGCATCTTTAACAACCATTCCTTGCCCTATGAGTTGATCTTTCACAGCATGAATGATGTCTTTTGGTTTTATCTCCATTGTGGGGAAATTCCCCTTTCCATGAATTGGAATTACTTCATCTAACACTTGATCCAGTGTTATAACTTGATCCCAAGTGAGATTGGCGAACCTGATTTCAGACATTGTGAAGTCAGTAGATCACTAGACAGCAAGCAAAATATTGGGAAGAAATATGTTAGCACCTTAAAATCAATGCTAAAGTATATAAAAAAGTTAAAAATAGACTTACCCTCAACATAAATCATGATAATACTAGGAAGGAAACTACCAATATATTTAATCATATTTAAATATAAAAGTGAAATAAAAGCCACAATGATTATGTCAAAGATGTTAGATACATTGATGAATGCAAACAAATTTCTCAGGAATTTGCTGGAGTGACTGTTGATACAAAATGGTGGCCTTTTTCAATCTTTCTTCATGTAAATACTATGATGATGGTATTTCTTTGGTGATATAAATTTTGTTCATGGGATAACCATGATGTATCATTGAGATTAATTATTATGATTTTAAAGTGAGACCAGGTAACATGTCTCTGTGTTAGAACCAATGGATTCAATAGCATAGTGTTTACAAACAATATACATAATCTTCAATCCCATAAGCATCAGATCACTCTCTCATACTTTTCAGTTTCATATATATAACTACTCTTACTTTAAAGAATATTACTGAAGTCTTCTGTTAGAGTATGAGCTCCTTTAATTCCTTAATAAGGAAAGTACCAAATTTAACACCTCTTCTATGTGCCCAGTAGCCCTTTAAAAAATGTTAGTTGAAGGAATGTCAATTTAAAATGAAAAACAGATGAGATTACTAAATTTGTACCTGAAATGAGAATAAGAATATATAAACCCATAAGATTCCTAAGCTTTAAAAAATGTTCACTGCAGATTTGCAATATAATATGCTCAGATAATTTTATAGTTTAGGGAATTTTAGGAAGTTAACATTTTATAATGTATAGTAACGTTATAAATGCAAGTAGATATAACTATGTAATTATGTACAATCACAGTGATTACATGGATCTTCAAGTACATTAATAAGCTGTCTAAACAAATAAATCTAGGAAAGTAAGTAACATTCAGCACGGACATAGTTTTGGAGTTAGGCATTTGTTCCTGACTTCCAGAAATAAAAAACAATATGAAGCTTAAGACAGATTTGTGTAGAAAGTATTCATATTTCACCTATCTAAGGAGCTATAAAAACAGAATATAAATATTTGAAATTTAGTATTATGTACTTCCCTAGTAGAACTACAGCAAACGGAATCATCTTATTTGACATCTACATGGACTAGTTTGATAGCACATGCATTTTGCAAAAGGTCAATTAAGCAACAGCATATCTGTGTTAGTGAGAAGGGAAAATTAAACCTATTCTGTTTCTCTGTATGAAATTCCTAGAAATATGAACTACAGACTGAATATTTATTTTTATTATATGATGAAAAGACCCACGAAATAGGATGCTTGTTTTAAGCCACTTTAATGACTGTTTATACAGTTTTATCAGCCACGTGAATATCCAAATCAATCCCTAAAGACGGCTGGACCAAACTGACTACATATCAGGCTTTCAGAATTTGATAACTTATCTATCCAATGAAATGATCTATATAGCATCTTTAGGATACTGAAAAGAGCAAGATGCTACATGAAGTGATACAACATGCAATGAGAACTGGTAATCTTATTTTCTAATTCCTTCTCCTGAAATTATCACTGAGTTATTACAAGCTAACAGTTTGTTATACTCAAATTCTCAATCTAGAAAAATAGTTCATAACACCGGATGGCTTCATGTAAAAGTTTTAGGAAGAAAAACAATTTACCTAATAAATATTTTTAAAATATCACATATAAACTATAAGATTTTAATTGATGATACAGCAAAAGTTCTAAAATTCCTTCTTCATGTGCAAATTTGTTTTGCAAATATATATTTTCCTTTCCTTAATGGCAAATTTCCATTGTCAGTATCAGTAAAAATTTTAAAAAATTCAATGTTCTAATCCTAGGCCTACAGTCTCCATGTAAATCATCTATGATCTGAAAATAAAGGAAAACATTTATGTTGCTATATTGACATTACTGAAATTACCAAATTCTTTCCCAAACAAAATTTGACAGGACCTTTATATACAAATAAAACCATTCAGAGACATAACTAAAATAAATCATTGCCAAAATGCAGAATTCCTTGATCAAAAGATATCTTTCAAACCAAGAAATAGGAAGCCCTACTTAACATCTTGGATCTGTTCTTAGATATCAGAGAAGGGAGAAGATAGGATTTTGTTTCCCAAACAGAATCACAGTAAGATCTTGCAAAGATAAGAAAGTGGCCTAAAATTTAACCTCACTTTACACCAGGAAAGTGGTGTAGAAAAACTGTCCATCAGTGTGCAACTTTCCAATAGCCACTTGATTATCTATGCTAGTGATTTCCAAACGTTCTAGTCTTTTCAATTATCTACAAGCTTTAAAAGCACACATATAAAATAGTTAAGGCCTAGTATTTCTTAATAATTACAGAAACAGTGAAGACAACTTGCTAGGATGTGGAGAAATGGTATCCTTGCATGAGCAACACATTTTTCAACTGTCTAAATTAAGGCTTTAATAATCAGTTAGGTTTTTTTTTTTAACTTTTCTCTAGCCATAACTATCAAAGCTTGTTTTTGAAATCAAGTCTATTTTATTGACATATCATTACTAACTGACAAATTCTGAGTTACCATATCACTAACTACCTTTACTGTTATATAAGAAAATGAAAATTATAAATTTTTTAAATTAGCCCTAGAAAAAAGTGTAATTATGATAAAAAATTGTGATACATATACACTCAAACATACATATACATATAGACATATATAAGTGCAAAATATAATAAAATACATGTCACAATGGAGTAAATATAAGTGATTTGTACTGATCTGGAATCTATATATGCCTCCAACAAGGCTGACCTCTATTAACATGAATAATCAAGATTTGACAATAATGTTATGCTCCGTTTGGCACCGCTACTGTTCATTTTCACATAATGTACAATATCAATGTGTTATTAGTACAAATTTCAAATATGGCATTAAAGTAATAGGACTTATCTTAATGTGTAGATTATGGCTCCATACTTAACCACATATAGTAGAGTCAATTACCCATGTATCAAAAACAGCACATTAGAGAACTTGTTGGGAAACTTAATTTGAATTTTCTAAATCAAAAGTATGGCTAAATAGAAACTTTGGATGAGTGTCATGGTAAAGGTGGAAAAACTGCAACAAAGTCACCCACATTGCTTTTAATACTGTCTTGGATACAATCCAACTCTTAGTTACTGAAAGTGTGTTTACTGAGTATGAATTATAAAACTACACTTTCATGAGTTAAAATTCCAAATTCAAGGTAGAAACTCTTCAATAACTTTCCACATAAACCTCAACAGAAGCACAAAACATGAAATTTCTAATTATCGTTTTCAAAATGTGGAGATCAGCAGTAGTTCACATTGCAGAATATTTAAAACTTCTTTTGGCTCCCTGTCTTCTCCCAATTTACTTATCCTTTAAGCTAACATTTTTCCCATCTAGCCTAACCTATTAGTATGCCTGTAATGTATCTGACTATAGTAAATGCCCAAATCAATACAAAGTGGTTTCCATTATTCAACTGGTTAAATTCATCTGGGAATGCAAAGCAAAGCAAGCAATTTGCCAAGATATCACAGAAGACTGTGAATGGATATTTGTATAACAAATAAAATGTAATTGTTCTCCCTATTACAACCCTATGTTCCCTCTGATCATGGGAAAAATAGGAAGTTAGCCACTCTTTACCTGTCTATATTAATGTTAGAACTATAAAGAGAATGAGAAAAGATGTCATACTTACATTGAAAGGATTAATTTCAAGAACGCAATATAGTTGAGTTAAAACGATTATTCAGATCCTTCAGTGAAGATAGGAATTTTCATATTATCACTGAATAAAGTCATAAACCAATCCGAAAAACTGCAAGATAATACAAGCAAAAATAAAGTTCTTTAATAGATATTATATACAAATAATATAATGATGCCCCACAGCCAACAGTCCTGCAAATTATATATATATATATATATATATACACACACACATACATGCAGACACACACACATACATACACACAGAAGAAATGAGTCTAATGCATGTTAAAATTTGACAACCACTATTTTAGAGCAATCATTTTATCTGTGTGTAAATATACAGATTTCTGGGTCCCACCTCCAGAGTTTCTAATTTAGCAGGTCAGATGTGGGGCCAGAATATCTGCATTTCTAATAACTTCCAAGATGATGCTGATGCTGCTGGTCAGGGAATGACACATTAAGAACTGTTTTACTAAAGGAAACTAAGAAGAAATGGTAAAGGAAAAGCAGTCTCAATAGCAGTGCCTAGTCCCTCATATTTTGGCTATTTCTACCAAATTTAAAACATTACATTAAATAATACAGAAAATTCTAATCAAAGTGAATGCTCTTTTAAACCATAAACTTTTGAAAACATTTTAACAGTGCGATATTGTTTTGTGAGCTGGACATTAAGGCTAGTAGAAAGTCTTTCTAAAGCTTGTACGTATTGTGGTCCTAAATCTAATTAGTTCTTTTACCTATAATAAATGATTGTATACAAAAATGAATTCCTGTACTTTAGAAACTTTCAAGTTATATATCCATATATATCTACCTATAGAAAAACAACAAGATTTTGGTCAGAATGTATTATATTTTACCAGTATAAAGAAGTATTACACATGATTTGACTATGGGAAAGAGGTACTAGATATTTTATTTGACATATTGCATTTGTTTCCAAGAGAAAATATTACTGTCTGTGAGAAATAACGGTTCAGTATTTAAACAATGATTTACCCATAACCAACCATTATCCCTTTAAAATACAGATACCTATTTCAGAAAAAATAGTATTTTCTTATATCAAGAAGAAGAGATGACACTTATCAAATAATATCAATTTGATGCTTCCATGCTGTGTTCAATAAGATTGTAGAATACCCTGAATAGTATACTGCAATAAAAAACTATAAAATAAAGTGTTAATCATCTCACAGAAGTCTCTTGCATTGTTTTCACTCAGTCAAAAGTAAAACCTATTATTATTACTTTAACCTAAAAGAAAACTACCATTGGTATTTTACTCATTCAATACTGAAAGGAACAACAGTAAATAAAATACTGATTTTGATACTTGTGAACCAATAAGCCGGGCAAGGTCAGACAGAGCCCTCACCCAGTCATTAACTTTGTGTCTGACTCCATGATGAAAAATGTAAGATGTCTACTGTTTTGTCATTTTGCTCTTCAAAAATAAAGTTGTGATATCAGTTAACTAGTTGGATGCTCAAATCATATACTTTTAATAATTGTTGGGAAATATAGAGGGAGTTGTAAAAGGAATAAAGCATTAAAATAGCTATGTAGCAATAAGAGAAACCCTTTTAACCAAATTATCTTGACAGTGAAATTTGATTTTCTTTTCAACTATCAACACTGCAGATATCTTTTGTTCTTGTTTATTGTGCTAATCCAAAGCAAAAGGATACCAAAGATAGTAAAAGTCAAAGCAAGTGAGTTGTTTTAAATGGGACAAAAGTGATCTCTGTACCAACAGAGAGCGCTAGAGCTTCAGTTGCCTAATTATAGAGAAAGCTAATTAAAAGTAGAAATGTGTTTCCAATAGTCCTTATTGTATCAATAAGAATGAGACTGATAAAGAAAATGTGGCACATATACACCATGGAATACGATGTAGCCATTAAAAAGGATGAGTTCATGTCCTTTGCAGTGACATGGATGAAGCTGGAGACCATCATTCTCAGCAAACTAAAACAGGAACAGAAAACCAAACACCGCAGGTTCTCATTCATAAGTGGGAGTTGAACAATGAAAACACATGGACACAGGAAGGGGAACATCATACACTGGGACCTATTGGGGGGTGGGGGGCTAGGGGAGGAATAGCATTAGGAGAAATACCTAATGTAGATTACGGTTTGATGGGTGCAGCAAACCACCATGGCACGTGTATACCTATGTAACAAACCTGCACGTCCTGCACATGTATCCCAGAACTTAAATTATAATAATAATAAAAAAAGAATGAGATTGAAAACAAATGGACTTTTAATATACTTTGCCTTGAAAAAGTCATTTATATTTTGCAGTTTTCTCTACACATCAAATATTTCTCTATTTTTTCCAGATATCTTGAATCTACAATAATTGTACATATTTTCTTTTCTGAATGTCTACTAGATATAGCAGACATTCAGATATTCTATTTAATAGATACCCATAAAACTTTGAAGTAATTCTTAGAATAGCCACCAAATTAGAATATATGCCCCTTTAAAGGGAGATATTATTCCATAGAATAATTTAGATTATAGGCTATGGAAAACTAGTAGTAAGGTGTAAAAAAATAGAGGTACATATACTTAAAGTTGACCCCATGTTGTCCACCCCATCTTTAAATTAAGATTCCTAGTTGCAACACCTTAAGGCAGATACTTTATCCATGGTTGTAACACTAATTTATTCCTGTAATAGCTAAGGCTTTAAAATGTGTTTAAAATAAAATGGAAATTAAGAAGTTGAAAAGAGCCAGTTTTTATTTTCAATTAGGTTCATTAGTTTTTTGTTCCACTAACATCTGGATAAGTTTTGCTTACAAAAGAAAGAACTAAGTCTGTGTTTAGAGTCCAATTGTAGATGCAAAATATTTAAAGGAACTTTGTTCTCAATAAAAGATAGCATTAACATTAAGCTCTGCAGACAACACATGAAGATCCTTTTATAAATACTATAATCAGAATATGTTTATCAGTTGTTCTAAATAGGCAGCTACTTTATCATCTGTTCAAAATATATATCTTGAGTAAAATTTGTTGTTTGATTTTAATAATGTGTTAGTCTGTCCCTCTTTGAGGACTTCTGTATTAATGCATTACATTAAAAATAATTACAAAGCAATCTTGAAACATATTTCAGGTTAAAATCTGGCAAAGGAAGAAAGTTTTAAATCAAAAAGTATAACAATTTAAATGAAAAACTGTTTTACATGTTTCCAATGTTCTTATCTAGGTAAAAAGTATAATATTCAGTTTATCTCTGTATTGTTGAATTTGGAATTGTAATCTAGATGTGTGATATTGTAATAGCCAAACACAACAAATTTAAATAAGCATGAGGAAGTCATAGTAAGACTAAGCTATTTGCACGCATATATTAAACTTTTATTATTGTGTAATTATAATTTTTATATGATTTACTACAACACTTAAATTGCACAACAATACTTACATCACAAAATACTGTATCATTTATGCTATAATACATTGTGGATGTTAACACTGTTGATGTGCTGAGTCTATAGCATTCAAAGTTTCAGAACGGAGTTCTCAATAACTGTTCACTTATATAGTATTAGTCATTTTCAAATTTCATTCCAAAAAATGACTCACATTACTATAGATAATGCTAAAACAACTCCAATTTGGGTCAATTCACAAACTTATTTTAGTTGCAATAAGGTTCATATACCAAAACAATACTTGCAAAAATTCACTTGTCCAGGACTCTACTAATGAATGTGTTCATTTCCAAAATTTATAGCCACTCACAAACATACCTCAGATAATTGTGAAGCTTGAAAAAGAGATGTTTATTTTTAATTCTTAATTAAAAATGTCTTTAATTATATTTAAAATGAAATTATTTCACACACTTTTAACTACTATATATGGCGTGATGCTCGGAGATGTATGTAGGCAATGTTTTTCAGGGTTGACCCATGCTGGGAGGAGGAGAGCTTCAATTTATCTTGTACCAAAAGATGATGGGAGTGTTAAACGTTTTAGTCTCTATTCAGACCTATGAGAAGGCAGGCATATACTTTCCATGTTAGTGCTATTTATATCCTGCTCTGTCATTTCTTTTTAACTTTATGATCATCTCTTTTAAAATACTGTGCTTAGCTCCATTTCCCTTTTTTTGTTTGTTTGTTTGTTTTGTTTTTTGAGACAGAGTCTTACTCCATTCCCCAGGCTGGAGTGCAGTGGCGCGAACTCAGCTCACTGCAACCTCCACCTCCCAGGTTCAAGAGATTCTCCTGCCTCAGCCTCCTGGGTAGCTGGGATTACAGGTGCCTGCCATCACGCCTGCCTAATTGTTTTACTTTTAGCAGAGATGGGGTTTCACCATGTTGTCCAGGCTGATCTCAAACTCCTGACCTCAAGTGATCCATCTGCCTCAGCCTCCCAAAGTGCTGCGATTAGAGGCATGAGCCACCATGCCTGGCCTCCATTTCCCATTTTAAGAGTCAAAGTGTTCTTACTGACAGAGATTTACACAAATTCCAAGTTTCCTGTCATTTGATGTATAGAGAAATAACTTCTTGAAATTCTTACATGTAGGTGGAACCATACTATAAGATCCTTGACTTAAGAGGCTTAGGTGAAAGATTCATTGGAATAATTAAAAAAAAAATGCTAGGCATCTATAAACACGAAGAGAAAATAGCATACAGGTCCCAAAAAGGAACAGTTCTCAATTTAAGAGCTTGGTGAGCAGAAGCTTTCCCCAGGCTAAACTTCTGCCCCTAATCCCAGCGAAATCTTACCACATTCTTCTCACTCTGCCCTAAACCAGATAAATACAATTCTTGCTGTGTTCACTTGTTTGTATTGCTATGGCTGTTATCTATTGCTTCTAAGGATAAAAGTATACACTGTTATAAGTAAATCATTGCCTGGTTTCTTTTAGGTTTAGCACCATTCCCTTGTAGTGTGGCAGTAAGAGAGAAAAGTTAGGCAGTTATGGTGGGTCCTTGGTAAAACTCCTTTAAGCGGAGAAACAGCCTGAAAAATCAGGCTGCAGGCACAGATAAGAAAACTTGCACAAACCTCTGGCCCACTCAGATAAACGAACAAGGCCCAACATAGAAATGCCTTTGTTCTTTGTGCATAAGATATGCTCACAGCCACTTTAATAAGGGAACAAGGCTCAGCATAGAAAAGCTTTTGTCCTTTGTATAACCAGCAGGCTTCAAGGAAATAGTATCTTCTCCTTTTGTGGGCATATACATGGTGGGTTCTGGTGGGTTCTGGTGGTCACTTTCATTTCCTTTTCTGGACAAGCTTTGGACTGTGAGCCCAATCTCTATGAATCATCACTTCAGCTCCTGATTGGTCCCAGGTCCAAGCTTTCACTTCAGCACCTGATAGGTCCAGGCTAAGCTAAGTAGTCCCTATGAATCATCACTTCAGCTCCTGATTGGTCCCAGACCAAGGTCCCAGGCCAAACTAAATCACACTTTCTCTAAGCAAGCCTACAGATTAAGCATATTCCTTCCCTTCCCAGTCCATAAAAACCCTGGACCCCAACCTCATGGTGGGCAACCAATTCTGGCACCCCTCTCTGCTGCAGAGAGCTTTCTTCTTTCACTTATTAAACTTTCACTCCAATCTCACCCTTGTTTCTGTGCTCCTTAATTCTCTTGGACATGAGACAAAGAACTCTAGGTACTATCTCAGACAATGAAGTACTGCTACATATGTTGGGGCATTGGCAAAAATACAACATAGTTTGCTGCATTGGCTGGGAAGAAAGGGATTCATCTAAAGGATAAGAGCAGACCATTAACTCTTTACTTTCATTTCCAAGGCTTCTTATCCTAAGTTTTTTTTCTCTCAAGAGCAAACAAAAACAAAGGGTCCCTTTCAGCCAGTTAAAAATGAATAGTGTGGCTGCCAGCCTTAAGACTCAGGGGAAAGGCTTGCTGGAGAGAACTTTTTCAATCTCCCTTTGCCCTCACATGTTGAAAATGTTGATTCTGTTCCAATCCAGTTTCCTTTCACAAAGGACCTAGCTGTCATGTGAGGCCAGAAGGAAGTCCTCGGGGCAACTGAGGGTATCTGGCTGAGGCTACACTTCAGTGTTACCTGGAAGCCCTTGGAACAACTCCTGTCACCAACAGCCCATTAGGGAATTGGCACAGGGACTTTCAGTCTTTTTCTATCACATTTTCCTTCTTTCTTTTCGCAACGATCATGTTTCCTATCCCTGCTTTGTATACAATGTTGTAGATGTTTTTGCAACCTGGGGATATAGTCTTATTGGGCAAAGTCAGCCGGAGCCTTAGGAATGTAATTCAACAAATTATTGTCTCTGTGGTTTCCTTAAAATGGGGGATTCCAAGACCTAGATCTGAAAACCTATTTATCTCCCAACAATAGCACTCAATGGAGTTAAACAGGGAGTTATTTCTCCCCAAGCATCTATCCCCCCACTTCATTTAAGCCATTCCTTTTACCATGTGAGAAGCCAGCACTGCCCAGCAGAACTAAAATACTTTTCTATGAAACAAGTTGATATGGTTTGGCTATGTCTCCACCCAAACTTCATCTTGAATTCCCATGTGTTGTGGGAGGGACATGGTGGGAGGTAATTGATTCATGGCGGAAGTCTTTCCTGTGCTGTCCTCATGAGAGTGAGTCTCATGAGATCTGATGGTTTTAAAAAGAGTGTTTCCCTGCACAAGTTCTCTCTCTTTGCTGCCACCCATGTAAGATGTGACTTGCTCCTCTTTGCCTTCCAACATGATTGTCAGGCATCCCCAGACATGTGGAACTGTAAGTCCAATTAAATCTCTTTCTTTTGTAAATTGTCCAGTCTCAGGTATGTCTTTATCAGCAGCATGAAAACGGACTAATACACAAGTTAATTTTCTTCTGCTGGGAGACATACTTTAAGACAGCCCCTCAAGCCCTAAAACTCTCTTTCTAACTTTTGTCAAAGTTTTTATCTAACAATTCAGACCTTACAGCACCATCTAGTGGGATGGAATTTTTCTCCTTGGGGAGCCTTGTCAGCTCTTTGCTCCAAATTTCTAGTTCCCCAATTTTTTTCTCTCTTACATCCATCAGTCATCAGGCCCTGTACCCTATTTATAGTCAGAAAAACTCCACTTTCAATAGCCAGGAGGAAGCCATCCTGGTAAGAAAGATTCCAGCCTTGATGCTGTCCCCATCAAAGGCAAAACAGCCATTCAGTCTTTGTGTTCTTTTAAGGCACATGCTCTGCATGTAACTACATTGGCATTTAAACAAAAATGGGATTTTATGTTTGGAAGTCAATTGGTGCCATTCTCTGGAATTCTAATGTTTCACTGGGGCCACCGGAAGGGAAACCAGAGATAGTATTAAAACACTCCCTCCGTTAAAGAGTCTTGCCCAAATCCAACTACTACATAATCTCTCCCAGGCCACTAGGGTACCTTGGGAGCCTCATGGGCCAAGTGGGTCTAGGAAACCAGGAAGATGGAGGGCTAGGGTCACTCCGGGTCACTCAGAAAAGAGAAAGGAGACACTTTTCCCCCCTCCTCTTTTCTAGTTGGGTAACAAACCATCTGCAGTCTGTACTCCTCTTGAGTGCATTCTAAAACTCCTTTGACCCTAGGACTCTAGGAAACTCCTTTGACCCTAGGACTCTAAAGAAACAAAAATGGCATATATCTATTGTACAAGCACATGGCCATCTTACCAACTGCAGGATTGAGAGAAGGCCTGGCCTCCTCAGGGAAGTGTTAATTTCAATACTATCCAACGACTAAACCTTTTCTGCAGACTGTAGGGCAAATGGTCTGAGGTTCCCTACACACAAGCTTTCTTTGCCTCACAAGATAACCCAGATCTTTGTAAGCACTGTAAAATTAATCCTGCCCTCTTGGCAGTCATTTCAGCCAAGTCTACAAAAAATAACTCCCCAAAGTCAGAAAAACAAACCCCTGCGTAACTCTCAAATGCAACTTTTAAATGCCCTACCTTTCCCCCTTATCCAGGGCCCCCAGCAGTCATATCATCAGCTCCTCTGGCTGTAATACCCAAGAAGCCCCCAATTTCGCTGCTGTTTCTGCAGGAAATGACGAATGGACATGGTACTATTGGGGTTCAAGTTCCCTTCTCATTGCAGAACCTTAAACAAACAAAGGGGGTCCTAGGCAAGTTTTCTAATGACCCCAATAAGTATATAAAGGCCTTCCAAAATCTAACCCAAGTGTTTAATCTTGCATGGGGAAATGTTTTGTTACTCGTAGCCAAACCCTAATGGCTGCCAAAAAACAGGCAGCCCTACAGGCAGCAGAGAGATTCAGAGACAAATACCATGTCTCCTATAGCCAGTCAACAGAGAAACCCAGTCAAAAGGGAAAAGACGGTGAAGACAAAAAAAAAAAAAAAAAAAAAAGAAAAAGCAGCATCCTCATTCCCAATAGAATGCAAAGAACCAGAACCAAACATCTTAATTACTGTAAACTGTCTTTGTTAAATAAAAAACCAGATGGCCTTTTTAAAAAGGCTGAGAGAAACTTTAGTGAAACACACCTCCCTATCTCGTAATTCAATTGAGAGACAGATAATCTTAAAAGACAAATTTATTACCCAGGAAGCCCCTGATATCAAAAGAAAACTACAAAAGCAGGCTATGGGACCAAAGAGTACCTTATAAAAACCTCCTGAAGGCAGCCTCCTCGGTCTTTTACAACAGAAACCACGAGGAGGCCCAGGAAAAAGAGGGGAAGCACAAGAAAAGAACAGAAGCAGTAGTGGCCACTTCACAGGTCTATAAAATCCAGAGTCCTGGCTGGGTGCAGTGGCTCATGCCTGTAATCCCAGCATTTTGGTAGGCCGAGGCGGGAAGATCACTTGAGGTCAGGAGTTCGAGACCAGTCTGACCAACATGGTGAAAAAAAAAATACAAAAATTAGCTGGGCGTGGTGGTGGGGACCTGTAATCCCAGCTACTTGGGAGGCTGAGACAGGAGAATTGCTTGAACTCAGGACGTGGAGGTTTCAGTATGCCACTGCATTTCAGCCTGGGCAACAGAGCAAGATTCTGTCTCAAAAAACAAACAACAACAACAAAACATCCAGAGTCCCCTGGTGCACCTGCTAATTGCTATCAGTATGGCAAACCAGAACACTTCAAAAGGGAGTGCCCAGGCAATAAAAAAGCTACCTCAACTCTGTCCAGCTTGTGGTAGGGACCACTAGAAGGCAGACTGTCCCTGGAGGTGCAAGTCACCAGGTCCAGGGCCTGTCTCACAAATGATCCAGTAGGACTAATGGGTCCTGAGGCTCAACTCCCCGGCTCCATAAATTCGGACTGCCATTATGACCCAGGGACCCTGGGTAATTCTGGAGGTAAAAGGGAGGAAGGTAAACTTCCTTCTAAACACCGAAGCTGGTCTTTCTGCTCTCCTCCCTAATCCAGGCCTCCCTTCCTCCCATTGCACAATTGTGAAGGGCTTTGCACTAAAAACTCTTCATAATTTCTTAGCTAAAAGGGAATATAGGGCCTCAAAATCTAAAGCTCAGCTCTGTCAGACTTCAGTAAAGTACGTAGGTCAGCCTTATCAAAAGGGATGGGAGCACCAGGTAAGAAAAGGATTAAGCCCATTTCCTTTAACAGTTAAGAGGATTCTTAGGCATTAATGAATTTTGCAGACTGTGGGTACCTGGGTACAGTGGAATAGCTCACCCTTTATACCACCTCATGAAAGAAACTCGAGCAGATAAAACTCACTCCCTAATTTAAGAATATAAAACTCAAAAGCCTTTCACCAGTTAAAGCAAGCCTTGCTTGAAAGCAGCAGCCTTCTTCAGTCTTCCCATAGGGAAGGCATTTAATCTCTATGTATCAGAAAGGAAGGGGATAACCCTGGAAATTTTAACTAAGACTCGAGGTGCAGCTCAACAATCAGTGGGTTATCTAAGCAAGGAATTTAACTTAATGGCTAAAGGATAGCCAGCTTGCCTCTAAGAAGTTGCAGTGGTGGTTTTGCAGTTGCCAGAAGCCAACAGGTTAACCATGGGGAATAACTTAACTGTTTATACCCCACACAATATAGCAGAACTGCTGTCCTCTAGGGAAAGTCTCTGGCTAACAGACAATCACCTCCTCAAGTATCAAGCTTTGCTGCTAGAGTGATCTGCAGTCAACCTAATAAACTCCCCTTGTCCGAATGCAGTCACTTTCTTCCAGAGAAAACTAGAAAACCTGAACATTACTGTGAACAGATAGTGGTATAAACCGATAAAAGAAATAATAAAAACTACTGTTTATATTCTCTGTAGTTTTAATAAAAATAATTTTCTTAAAAAGTTCTCAGCTTAATTAAAAGTGGATATCTAAGTTATAGGTATATTTTTAAAGGCCTTTATGTTTTTTCTCTTCATAAATCTTTTTTTCTGGAAAAAGCTTTTTCTCAGTCAACTGAATTAGTTTTCTCCACTCCGTATTGCCACTCTTGGTGCATGCATAAAAGGCCCTAGGATAACTTCTGGTAACCCAGGACTCTTTGAGAAAACAGAAAAGTCACCACAAATCCCATTTTGGGAAAAATATCTGTTTTCCTCATTAAACCCCTGAAATTAGAGGCAAATAAATACCTCTCAAAATCTGTTTTCACCTTCCAGGTATGCCTGTTTATCGGGCCGCAGAAACTACATACTTTCTGAGCCCTATTCTTAAATGGCTCCACCCTAAGCTGCTGGATTTTCTTCTGCCTGGCTGTGTAGTTATACATGTGTTGCATGTGTAATGTCTATTTAAAAAGAGCTCTAATTAATTAACTTGAAAAAGGATAAGCATTTGGATCAAATATTTTTTAAAGGGAAAAATAAAAGCTCTGGTACCTTTCAGTTCATATGACTTTAATCTTTAAAAACTAAAAACAGCCTTAAAGATTACTGGTAAAATGCAAATATCTTCAAAATATAAATAGGTAGTCTAAATTACGCAAGTCACATACTAGGTTTGCTAAATATTTTAAGGTTTTAAACTGCTTCTTTGGCGTTTAAAAACTGTTCAACTTGTCTGTTTCACAATGGGTAAGGTCTGGGGACATATGAAAGTAACCATGCCCCTAATTATGCTGAAAAAAGTAAAACTTTATCTGCACCTACTATATAATTAAAACAACTTACTAAGTTTTACATTAAAGTTAAAAATTGCTAAGAGTTACCATTATAACATGTAATTAAGTCTACTGTATTAGTTTATTTTCATGCTTCTGATAAAGGCATACCTGAGACTGAGAGAAAAAAAGAGGTTTAATTGGACTTACAGTTCCACTTGGCTGGGGAGGCCTGAGGATCATGGTGGGAGGCGAAAGGCACTTCTTATATAGTCGCAGCAAGAGAAAATGAGGGAGAAGCAAACGTGGAAAGCCCTGATAAACCCATTAGATCTCATGAGACTCATTTACTATCATGAGAATAGCACAGGAAAGACCAACCCCATGATTCAGTTACCTCTCCATGGTCACTCTAACAACATGTGGGAATTCTTGGAGATACAATTAAGTTGAAATTTGGGTGGGGACAAAGCCAAACCATATCAACTACTGAAAATGGATTTACATGCAAGGTGTGTGAAAAAAGTAAAATGTGTTTTTACTAAAAAAAGTGTAAGAAGGCATTGAAATGTACATTTTGCCTAGGGATAAAGAATTTTCTAAAGTAAAATAAAGCAGAAGATTTAAGCAAACTATGAAAAAACTGTATGAATTAATCTTACCATGAAAACTCTGTACACACATATTAACTAAATTCAAAAGAGTATTACATATATTTTTCTCTAAGTTAAGCATTAAAATAAAAGCACAAGGTACTCTTTTCAGCAAAATGTGTAAAGGGTTATAAAATGTTTATAAGGCATTTCGGCAAGATGGCCGAATAGGAACAGCTAGAGTCTCCAACTCCCAGCGCAAAGGACACAGAAGACCGGTGATTTCTGCATTTCCAACTGAGGTACTGGGGTCATCTCACTAGTGAGTG
>NW_012115455.1:1957349-1961490 GCF_000951035.1 Colobus angolensis palliatus
TTAAATATAATTGTCCATAAGGTTTCATTAAAATTGGGGTTAACATTAATAGTTAACTAATGCAAGGGTAAAATTTGGTTCTCTCTCTTGAACAGGATTTTCATGTAATATTAAAGGCTAATAAAAGGTTTTTGAGTTTTCAAATTTTTAAGTCATCATTTTAGAAAAACAAGTAACTTATGGTAATCTAAAACTCCATTTCATAACATCAAGTGTTTTAGACCAATAACATATTTAACAGGCTTCCCAAAATCAATTGTCTTTCCTGACATCTAGCTTTCAGATGCTACAGAGGGTCTCTGGAATGTCCAGAAAATAGGTAAACAGAATTATTTAACATGTTTAAATACATGGAATTGCCAAAGTAACGTTTAATCTTCTTCAGGTTATATTTCAGTAAATATTATTATTATTAATTAATTTATTTATTTTGAGAAACAGTCTCACTGTGTTGCCATGGCTGGAGTGCAGTGGCGCAATCTCGGTTCACTGCAACCTCCACCTCCTGCATTCAAGCAATTCTCCTGCCTCAGCCTCCTGAGTAGCTGGAATTACAGGTGCCTGCCACCACACCCAGCTAATTTTTGTATTTTTAGTAGAGACGGGGTTTCACCATATTGGCCAGGCTGTTCTCAAACTCCTGACCTCATGTTCTACCTACCTCAGCTTCCCAAAGTACTGGGATTACAGGCATGGGCCACCACACCCAGCCTTCAGTAAATATTATTAACATATGTTATAAAACCATATGGGATGTCTAAGATTCTAATGTTTAAATATATGTTATCAATTATAATTGAAATTATCTTAAACTGTTGTAAACCACAAAAATAACCAAATTTCTTTGACAATCATGTTTCTAATTGTAAACACCCTGATCATTTTGTCATTTAAGACAATTGTCTGCTTTAATCCTCTTCATAAAAGGTTTATACTCAGCTGTAAAACTTTAACAGGTGCTGTCAAATGCAGGTTTCTAATAATGGAAAAGCATACAGGATCAATAAAAAGCTGAAATGTTTATAAATATCAAGCAGAACAAGAGTTAACTGAATGGACTGAACTAATAAAAAGCTAAAATAATCTTTTTAACTTTTGCTCAAGATATTGCTAATCCTTGTTTTGTTTTTCAGTCAACAAAATTTATTTTAAACTAGATACAGCCTTTAACAATTAAGTAAGGTATACTTCTGTAAACAAAATGTAAAACATGTTTGTTTCTCTCTGCCTGGTTCCTCTAAAATTCAGACACTAGTTGTAAGCATTCTTAAGTTCTAACAATATATTGTTTGCATCAGTGCAATAAGAATGCATTTTCTTTTGCAACAGAACAATTTAAAAACTGGTATTTTGCCAAGGGTTTAACTAAAAGAATGTGTTTCCCTGTAAGAAGTCCAGCTTAACTTGAAAAGCCAATAAAAGCCCCTTGGAAAAACTGGCCTCATATTTTGTCTACACAGTTCCTGTATAGGGTTCCTAATCTGTGGTGAGTAAAAAAGTCACTTTCTAACAGGCCCAGAACACCATGCTCTTGAAACCTCAGAAAAAAAGGAGTTTACCCAACTCACAGGTATTTAAGGGTGCAGACCCATGGCTGGGCTCAGCTTTAAAAAGTCCTATCTAAGATTCCTTGTAGAACAGAGTTCCATCAAAGCTCATCTAAAAGGTCTATGTAAAGGTAATTATTCTTGCTGCAGTTTATATAAATAATCAATCCAAGTATGAGACAGAAGTCTATTTTACAAACAACACAGTCTTATCATAATTTGTTTTTAACAAAAATGAGGACTGGAGAAAAAAATTGTTTCAAAACTTATACAGCTGTCATTAATTTCTAGTCTCAGTAGTTGTTTTCAAGTTTTTGCCTACCTACATTTTAAACTAACCCTATTCCTGTAAATCCACCAGCAGTCTCCAGCTACTGCTCAAAGGAAACAAAAGGGAATGGGTAATATAGAAATCAAAAACAATAATCTAGTTCTGGGCAATTATCCCACAAGTCCTACCAGGTAATAAAAGTAAATAAAGTGCCCATAAGTCACAAGTTTCTTTGTTTAAAAAGTAAAACCAAGAAGGCTAACCGAAGCCCAGCCCCATGAATCCAAATCTTAACAGTCATAACTAGCCATCACTTAGCCTTGGAATTTTTAAGCTGTCTTTACCTCCACCCTTGTTTCATTGTAATACATGTACTCTAATAAACCACATTGTTTCTTCTCATCTAAAGGCTATCAAGCTACAAACGGCAATGCAAAAGGAACCATGCATAAACATGCCTTTCTTCCAAGGACCCTTAAGCCAGCCACAAAAGAAACCCTAGTTGCTGTTCCCCACACAACACCCCTCTCCAGCAAAAAGTAGCTAAAAAATCAGCGCCTAATCTCCCTAACAGCAGTTAGGGTCTCCACTCCTGAGGGGGAGAATAAGAGAGAAAAGGTAGGCAGTTAGGGTGGGTCCTTGGTAAAACTCCTGTAATCAGAGAAACAGCCAGAAATATCAGGCTGCAGGCACAGATAAGAAAACTTGTACAAACCTCTGGCCCACTCAGATAAAGAAACAAGGTCCAACATAGAAACACCTTTGTTCTTTGTGCCTAAGACATGCCTGCAGCCACTGTAATAAGAGAACAAGACTCTGCATAGAAATTTCTTTGTCCTTTGTATAACCAGCAACAGGCTTCCAGGAAATAGTCTCTTCTCCTTTTGTGGGCATGTACATAGGGTGCTCCAGTAGGTTCTGGTGGGCACTTTTTTTTCCCTTTTCTAAACATGCTTTAAACCATAATCTTGGCCTCTATAAATCATTGCTTCAGCTCCTAATTCATCCCAGGGCCAAGGTCTTTGGCCAAGCTTTCACTTCAGCTTCTACTAGGTCCTGGACCAAGCTAGGTAGCCCCCATAAATCATCACTTCAGCTCCTGATTGGTCCCAGACCAAGCTAAATCACACTTTCTCCAAAACAGCCTGCAAACTATGCACATTCCTTCCCTTACCAGTCCATAAAAACACCGAACCCCAGCCTCATAGTGGGGAACCCATTTGGGCCCCACTCTGCTGCAGAAAGCTTTCTTCTTTTGCTTATTAAACTTTCACTTGAAACTCACCCTTGTGTCCACGCTCCTTAATTCTCTTAAATATAAAACAAAAAAAACTCTGTATACTATCTCAAACAACAAAATACTGTTACATATTTTGCTGCACTGGGAAAACTACAACTGTAGCACTACCTCCCATTGCTACTGTTCCTCTACCCCTTCCAGTGGCTGTAGCTGGTAGAGATTTATAGCTATGTGAATTCAATAGCCACCAAGTGAGCTTCTCTTGCTTCTGATGTACATGATGCAGAGTTGCTGCCTCTCCAAACTGCCACCAATTTCAGAGAAGCAAGCTGGCCAGAGAAATCTCCAGCCCCTTTTGAAGGGATTGGCTGATAATACTCGAAAGTACAATGGGCTTTCAAGCAAGCTGGGAGCTAAAGCCACCTAGTGAGACCAAAATGCCATTCTCTCTGCACTGGATGCTGTGCAACTCACCATGACACTCACAGTAAACCCAGTAACCTCATAAGCTTTTTCCACATCATTCCAAATCACTAACCCCTCTGTGGATAACCCTGTCAACACTGAAGGGGACTCCAGAATTATAGCCAACACCATATACAACTTTCACATCCCTCTTAAACACTACCTGAGGAAGGGGGAAAGTAGCAACTCACCCCAATGTTTCTAGAAAAGTTTTATTTAATTTCAGAATGTAAATTTTTTTAATACTCCTTAGCCTTGTAAATTTAAAATCTATACTCTCACCCTTAGAACAAACCTTATTGACTGACTTGTATACATGTATATCGGCATCAACGGGGAAAAAAGCCAACATGCCCATCATGACATTTCCTTTCACATATGAAATTGCTGATTAATAATGTATTTTATTTAACCCAATATATGCAAAATACTTCAACATGTCATCAGTTCAACATGTAACCAATGTAATCCGCATAAAATAAATTATTAAGATAAAAAAAAAGAAAAAGCTTTCTTTTTTTAAAAAAAAAATTCTGTTCACAGCTCTCCCTCTGTCTACTCACCACACCCTCTCAGACATTAAAACTTACCTCACCAACTGCTGCTCTCCTCAAACCC
>NW_012115455.1:1970180-1973167 GCF_000951035.1 Colobus angolensis palliatus
AAACAAACAAACAAACAAACAAACAAAAACTATACAAATGAGATAAGTCATGAGTGCTTTACAGGAAAAAAAAATAATCTGAAAAGGAAGTTCAGGACTATATAAAAAAATACACAGATATGTAAACATGCTTGATTACCTGACAATAACTTTCTTTCACTGGAACTAATTACTGTAGTAATTAAAAACATTTGATATTTAAAAAAGAATTAGGTATAGTCTTTTACTTTACATACTTCACTTCAGAAACAAATTAAATTTTGAAAATATTCTACCATCAGGCTATTTACTGAGATGTCAATGTGTCAGTCAATCAACGTAGGATTTAGGGAGTTTTGTAACTCTCTTACTCTGGAGTTCCGAAAAAACATAGTAATTCTTAATACTATATCAATATATCAGTTATATTATGTCTTTTATCTCTTACTCTTGAGCTAGTTCAGAAAATAAAATATTAAAACAATTATTGATGCCCTTTTAAACATATTAACTGAGTTCAATTTTACCACAGCCATGATTTTAGGCACAGTTATTAATGAAAGAGATAATTTTCAAAGATATATTAGTTGAATCAAGTAAGTTTCTGGACAAAATATGAACATCAATTTTGATGTGTGCCCAGAATTAAAACTAAAAGAAAAACTCCCTTTCTACGAGATTTCTCACCGTGTCTTCTGATGGCATACTTTGTTGAATTTAACAAACAGTCCTACTTTGAAGACTAACGTCCTTTTCCAGAGTTCTGCATCAACTGATCTCCCCACATTCTCTATACCTCACTTGCTGCAATACCAGGGTTACTGTTGCCAAGAGACAAGGAATATCATTATTGCATCATTAATGTTTTTATAGATGGGGGAATTTTCAAAAAAAATTTAAATGGGGCATTTATGAATCCCAAATCTCAAAAAAGACAATGTTATATTGGAGTAAAAGAGTAAAAACAAGTTTATTTTTTATATATTAAAGAGTAAAAACAAGTTCCTCAAGATACTTGAACTTAAGTTAAAAATAGTGAAGAGGGAGGAAGGAGAAAAAAATAGTGTAAACAACCAGTTAAATCATGCAGATTTGCATAGATAGGCAAACGTTTTTGTTTTGTAAGTATTGTAACTGCCTACATGTGACTTCAAAATTAAGTTGCAATATCTGAAATACAGAATTTGGGGAAATATTCTCTATTTAATTTTTACCCCCAAGGGAACGTATTTTTTTTTTTTTAAATCCTTAAACAATTAAAAAGAGGCTAGTCATGGGGGCTCATGCCTGTAATCCCAGTAATTTGGAAGGCTGAGGCTGGAAGATTACTTTGAGTCCAGGAGTTCAAGACCAGCCTGGGCAATATAGAGAGACTTTGACTCTATAAAAAATTTAAAAAGCAATTAGCTCGGTGTGGGGATGCATAGCTGTTGTCCCAGCTATTCAAGAGGCTGAGGTAGGAGGATTGTTTGAGCCCAGAAGGTCAAGGGTGAAGTAAGCCATGATCACACCACTGCACTCCAGCCTGAGAAACAGAGCAAGCCTTTGTCTCAAAAATAAACAGTTAAAAAAGTATTATGGTTGATAAGTATAATTGTTTTGAGTGCCAACAACTAATTTCAAAAAAGAACATTTAAAAGACAGAGTTCTTCCCAACATAATGTTTTGTTAGAGTATGTCCAATTTATAGAAACTATCACATAACTGTTTTAATAAGAATATCAAAATTACAAAAAATAGGCAAGTAGGTAGATATAGGAAGAAAATTATTTGGCTAAGTCAGTGATCCATGTGATATTTTTAAGATAGATAATTTATAGCATTATCCAGTAAAACACAGAAAAGACTAAATACATTTTGGAGGAGCCAAAGGTAAAACAAGATACCTGCTCAATGTTTTCCTGGCACTATAATATATGACAAATAAATAAATAATTTTAGTAACATTTAAAACTATAATCCTTGTATATAAAGAATGTTACATTGGAGTTTAATTTTAAAGAAAAATATATGTGTACAGTTTCTTAAAAACATGAAAATTACATTACATGATATATAATACTGAATATAAATTTTTAATTTTAAACTTTTGAGTGTAGAATTTTTAAACATAATTAAATGGCAACAATAACTAAAAATTATATGATGCTTATAATGTGTCAGGTATTATGTGCTTTAATTAACTCAATTCTCATTCAAAAGAATGCAAACTATAGTGGAAGGGTCTATGATCCTGTTGAAAAAAAATAAAAAATAAATTATGCAAAGAAATTCATGAAAAGAGTAACAGATAAAATGGACATGATGGACAAAGAGCTAGCTAGTTAGGCAGGGGTTGGAGGAGGGGTTTTAAGTAGAATAAGCAATGAGATATTTTGTAGGGTGCCATTTAATATACAAGCAAGGGGTATTGGAAAGAAATCTGAAAATGTCATAAAGCAGTTTCATTAATCAGCAATAATGAATTCTGTAAAATACTACATGTTTAAAATAAAATACATGTATCAGATATAGGTCAAATTCTCAATTATCTTTTTATAAAGATTTAAAAATATGTCTTTTACCAAGATAAAAAGTCAAAACAATATAATAACAAAGATAGTATAAGTATCAGTGAGAAAGAAGATGGGAAGAAGGAGTTTTGGGAGAAGAAAAAGACAAAACAGAAGTCAAAAGACAACTACTGCTAAACAGCTGTTTAGCAATCCAAATATTCTGGTTTCATCCCCATTCATTCCAAAGGCCATAATTCCCAATTTGACCAATAGTGTCATTCTCTTTTGACTCATTTTGGATATATATACTTTTTAAATCAACCAGAGTTTTGGGAGGCTGAGGCAAGATGATCTGTTGAAGCCAGGAGTCTGAGACCAGTGTGGGCAACATAGTGAGACCCTGTCTTTGAAAAAAAAAGTTTGGCCAGGCGCGGTGGCTCACGCCTGTAATCCCAGCACTTTGGGAGGCCGAGGCAGGTGGATCACGAGGTCAGGAGATCGAGACCATCCTGG
>NW_012115455.1:1973217-1975897 GCF_000951035.1 Colobus angolensis palliatus
CTCGGCCCCCCAAAGTGCTGGGATTACAGGCATGAGCCATCGTGTCCAGCCATGAAATGCATTTTTTAAAGGGAGAGAAATAAAGAAGGAAGGAAATCATATGGAGTCTACCTACCCCAGGTGGGGTGATCTCTTATTACCTTCCATTCTCCTTCATTGCTGAACTTTCTCCTGTGGGATAATACGACCTTTCTCCTCTCCTACACCAAAAACTATTTTCCATTTTTTCTTATAAATAATGTCTTTCCCCTTTTTCTTATAAATAATGAATTTCCAACCTCCCACTCTGTAACCTCTACTTTTTCTCCCACTCCCCGACACACAAATAACTCCTCCTTCTCCTCACATTTCTTCAAGTATTTCCAACACAAATACAAATTTAAGTTCATGCTCAGAAGGCAGTTTTGCTGAAAGAAGTAGCATTTTTTTCTACTCAGTTTTTTCGTTAATTCTCCTTATCATGGGGAAGTCCCCTCCCTCATTTCAACACCTTCTGCTCTTGGTTTGGCTACAGATATTTAAGTCCGCATGTTTCCTCTCACATCTGCAGTTAATTTTCATAGGAGAAAAAGGGTGAATGATAATGGCGTTCTTTAAAGAAACAATTTCAAAATGCAGTCTGATATTTTACAATACAATTGGCTTAATAAAATCCACTAAGTTTACGATTAATTTGATTATTTTTCTAAACTTTATTTGCATTAAATTGTTCTACTAGAGGAAAATAAGGTAACTTCACTCTTAAGGTACTTAAAAGCTATACAAGTGAGGTCAGGTGCAGTGGCTCATGCCTGTAATCCCAACACTTTGGGAGGCCAAGGTGGGTGGATCACGAGGTCAGGAGATAAAGGCCATCCTGACCAACATGGTGAAACCCCGTCTCTACTAAAATACAAAAAAAATTAGCCAGGCATGGTGGTGCATGCCTATAGTCGCAGTTACTCGGGAGGCTGAGGCAGGAGAATCGCTTGAACCTGGGAGGCAGAGATTGCAATAAGCCGAGATCATGCCATTGCACTCCAGCCTGGCGACAGAGCAAGACTCCATCTAAACAAACAAACAAACAAACAAACAAAAACTATACAAATGAGATAAGTCATGAGTGCTTTACAGGAAAAAAAAATAATCTGAAAAGGAAGTTCAGGACTATATAAAAAAATACACAGATATGTAAACATGCTTGATTACCTGACAATAACTTTCTTTCACTGGAACTAATTACTGTAGTAATTAAAAACATTTGATATTTAAAAAAGAATTAGGTATAGTCTTTTACTTTACATACTTCACTTCAGAAACAAATTAAATTTTGAAAATATTCTACCATCAGGCTATTTACTGAGATGTCAATGTGTCAGTCAATCAACGTAGGATTTAGGGAGTTTTGTAACTCTCTTACTCTGGAGTTCCGAAAAAACATAGTAATTCTTAATACTATATCAATATATCAGTTATATTATGTCTTTTATCTCTTACTCTTGAGCTAGTTCAGAAAATAAAATATTAAAACAATTATTGATGCCCTTTTAAACATATTAACTGAGTTCAATTTTACCACAGCCATGATTTTAGGCACAGTTATTAATGAAAGAGATAATTTTCAAAGATATATTAGTTGAATCAAGTAAGTTTCTGGACAAAATATGAACATCAATTTTGATGTGTGCCCAGAATTAAAACTAAAAGAAAAACTCCCTTTCTACGAGATTTCTCACCGTGTCTTCTGATGGCATACTTTGTTGAATTTAACAAACAGTCCTACTTTGAAGACTAACGTCCTTTTCCAGAGTTCTGCATCAACTGATCTCCCCACATTCTCTATACCTCACTTGCTGCAATACCAGGGTTACTGTTGCCAAGAGACAAGGAATATCATTATTGCATCATTAATGTTTTTATAGATGGGGGAATTTTCAAAAAAAATTTAAATGGGGCATTTATGAATCCCAAATCTCAAAAAAGACAATGTTATATTGGAGTAAAAGAGTAAAAACAAGTTTATTTTTTATATATTAAAGAGTAAAAACAAGTTCCTCAAGATACTTGAACTTAAGTTAAAAATAGTGAAGAGGGAGGAAGGAGAAAAAAATAGTGTAAACAACCAGTTAAATCATGCAGATTTGCATAGATAGGCAAACGTTTTTGTTTTGTAAGTATTGTAACTGCCTACATGTGACTTCAAAATTAAGTTGCAATATCTGAAATACAGAATTTGGGGAAATATTCTCTATTTAATTTTTACCCCCAAGGGAACGTATTTTTTTTTTTTTAAATCCTTAAACAATTAAAAAGAGGCTAGTCATGGGGGCTCATGCCTGTAATCCCAGTAATTTGGAAGGCTGAGGCTGGAAGATTACTTTGAGTCCAGGAGTTCAAGACCAGCCTGGGCAATATAGAGAGACTTTGACTCTATAAAAAATTTAAAAAGCAATTAGCTCAGTGTGGGGATGCATAGCTGTTGTCCCAGCTACTCAAGAGGCTGAGGTAGGAGGATTGTTTGAGCCCAGAAGGTCAAGGGTGAAGTAAGCCATGATCACACCACTGCACTCCAGCCTGAGAAACAGAGCAAGCCTTTGTCTCAAAAATAAACAGTTAAAAAAGTATTATGGTTGATAAGTATAATTGTTTTGAGTGCCAACAACTAATTTCAAAAAAGAACATTTAAAAGACAGAGTTCTTC
>NW_012115455.1:1977267-1992725 GCF_000951035.1 Colobus angolensis palliatus
CCCCACTGCACTGCAGCCTGGAAAACAGAGCGTGAACCTGACTAAAAAAAAAAAAAAAAAAAAATTAAAAAAAAAATCATTAAAGATCCCTTTTCAAGTAAGAATGATTTTTATGCTACTGAGTGAATTGTGGCATTTTAGGGCAAAAATGCAGAAATACTCTCAGAGCTCAAAGACTGGTTCTCTGAAATAACTCAGTCAGAAAAAAATTTTAAAAAAGATTAAAGAAGAATGAATAATACCTCCAAGAAATATAGGATTATGTAAAGCAACCAAGACTACATCTGATTGGCACCTCTGAAAGAGAGGGAGAGAAAGCAAACAACTTGGAAAACCTATTTCAGGATATTGTTCCTGAACATTTCCCAACCTCACTAAGAAGACTAACATCTAAATTCAGGAAATGCAGAGAATCCCTGCAAGATAACGTACATGATGACCATACCCAAGACACAAAGTCATCAGATTTTCCAAGGTTGAAATGAAAGAAAAAATGTTAAAGGAAGCTAGAGAAAATGGAGCAGGTCACCTACAAAGGGAATTCCATTAGGTTGATAATAGACCTTTCAGCAGAAACCCTAAAAGCCAAAAGACATTAGGGGCTTGTATTCAGCATACTTAAAGTAAAGAAATTCAAAGTCAGAATTTCATAGCCAGTCAAACTAAGCTTCATAAGCAAAGGAAAAATAAGATTCTTTTCAGAAAAGTTAATGCTAAAGGAATTTATTACCACCACACCTGCCTTACAAGAGGTCCTGAAGATAGGGCTAAAAGCGGAAAAAAAAAAAAAAAAAAAACCAAAAAAACCACTATTATCAGCCACCACAAAGACACACTCAAGCACACAGATGACTGATACAATAAAGCAACCACACAAACAAATCTGCATAATGAGTAGCTTATAACATGATAACAGAATGAAATCTGCACATATCAGTACTAACCTTGAACATAAAGGTTTAAATGCCTCAATTACAAGGTACAAAATGGAAAGTTGGATAAAGAAACAAGATCCAATGGTGTACTGTCCTCAAGAGACCAATTTCACATATAATGACACCCAGACTCAAAGAAAAGGGATGAAGAAAAATCTTTCATACAAATGGAAAATAGAAAAAAAGCAGGGATTGCTATACTAATTACAGACAGAACACATTTTAAAGCAACAAAAGTCAAAAAGGAGAAATCAGGAAATGATATAGTGGTAAAGGTTCAATTCAACAAGAAGACCTAACTATTCTAAATATATATGCACCCAACACAGGAGCACCCAGATTCATAAGACAAGTTCTTAAAAACCTATAAAGATACTTAGATGACTACACAATAATAGCAGGAGACTTTAACGCCCCACTCACAGTATAAGAAAAATCACTGAGGCAGAAAACTAACAAAAGGTATTCAGGATCTGAATTCAACACCTGACCAAATTGACCTAATAGACATCTACAGAACTCTCTGAAAAACAAGAGAATATAAATTCACAGCTGCACATGGCACATACTTTAAAACTGACCACACAATCAGCCAAAAAACAATCCTCAGCAAATTCCAAAAAGAAAGAAAGAAAAAAAATCATACCAACCACATGTTCAGACCACAGCCCTCCCTCCCCACCCCAAACAGACATCAATGCTAAGAAAATTGCTCAAAACCATACAGCTACATGAAATTCAACAACCTGTGCTTGGATGACTTTGGGGTAAACAAGGAAATTAAGGCAGAAATCAAGACATTCTTTGAAATTAATAAGAAAAAGGGACAACATACCAGAATCCCTGGGACACAGCTAAAGCAGTGTTAAAAGGGAAGTTTATAGCACTAAAAGATGACATAAAAACGTTAGCAAGATCTCAAATTAACAAACTAACATTACAGAGGAAAAACAAAAACAAGAACAAATAAGCCTCCAAATCAGCAGAAGATAATACCATAATCACAGCTGAACTGAAGGAAATTCAGATGAAAAAAACAAAAACAAAAACAAAAAACACCATTCAAAATATCAATGAAGGCAGGAGTTGGTTCTTGAAAGAATAAATATACACCATGGAATACTATGCAGCCATGAAAAAGGATGAGTTCATGTCCTTTGTAGGGACATGGATGCAGCTGGAAACCATCATTCTCAGCAAACTATCACAAGAACAGAAAACCAAACACTGCATGTTCTCACTCATAGGTGGGAATTGAACAATGAGATCACTTGGACACAGGAAGGGGGACATCACACACCGGGGCCTATTGTGGGGAGGAAGGAGGGGGGAGGGATAGCATTAGGAGATACACGTAATGTAAATGATGAGTTAATGGGTGCAGCATACCAACATGTCACATGTATACATATGTAACAAACCTGCACGCTGTGCATATGTATCCTAGAACTTAAAGTATAATAGTAATAAAAAAGACAACTACCTAGATTAGTAAAGAAAAAAGAGAGAATATCCAAATAAACAAAATCAGAAATGACTGCAGGGACATTACCACTGACCCAAAAGTAAAAAAAGTAAAACAAAAAAAAAAACAACAACAAAAAAACTTGAGTACCTCTATGCACACAAACTAGAAAACCTAGAATAAGTGGATAAATTCCTGTAAACATACAACCGACCAAGATTGAACCAGGAATAAACTCAATCCCTGAACAAACCAATAATGAGTTCTAAAATCAAATCAGTAATAAAAAGCCTAAAAATCAGAAAGTACCAAGACCAGACAGATTCACACTGAATTTTATCAAATGTATAAGGAAGAGCTGGTGCCATTCCTATCGAAACCAGTCCCAAAAACTGAGGAGGAGGTACTCTTCCCTGACTCATTCTATGAGGCCAGCAACATCTTGATAACCACAAAATGGCAGAGTCAAAACAACAAAAGAAAACTTCAGGCCAATATCCTTAATAAACATGGATGCAAAAATCCTCATGAAAACATCAGCAAACCGTATCAAGCAACACATTACAAAGCGAATCCATCATGATCAAGTAGGCTTTATCCTTGGGATGTAAGGTTGGTTCAACATATGCAAATCATTAAATGTTCACATAAACAGAACTAAAAACAACAACACGATCATCTCAATAGATGCAGAAAAGCCTTTTGATAAAATTTAACATCCATTTATGTTAAAAAATCTTAATAAACTAGGTATTGAAGGAACATATCTCAAAATAGTAACAGCCATATATGTCAAACCCAAAGCCAAACATCATACTTAATGGGCAAAAGCTGGAAGCATTTCCCTTGAGAACCAGAACAAGACAGGTATGCCCATTCTCAAGACACCTATTCAACAAAGTACTGGCAGTCCTAGCTAGAAAAATCAGGTAAAACAACCAAACAAAAAAATAAATACAGTATCCAAATAGGAAGACAGGAAGTCAAACTATCACTGATTGTAGATTATAATATTCTATACCTAGAAAACCCTGTAGGCTCTGCCCAAAAGATTCTTTATCTGATAAACAACTTCGTCAAATCTTCAGGATACAAAACTAATGTATGAAAATCAGTAGCATTTCTCTACACCAACAACATCCAAGCTGAGAGCCAAATGAAGAATGCAATACCATTCAAAATAGCCACAAAAGGGATAAAATACCTGGGAATACATCTAAGCAGGAAGGTAAAAGATTGCTACAATGAGAATTACAAAACACTGATAAAAATATCAGAGATAATACAAAAAAAAGGCAAAGCATTTCATGCTCATATATAGGAAAAATCAATATTGTGAGAAAGGAAAATAAATCTTGGGACCCCCAAATCACTCAGTTAAAGGGAAAAGTCAAGCTGGGAACAGCATAAGGCAAACCTGCTTCCTATACTATTCAAAGTCATCCCTCTGAGACTCACTTGAGACAAATCCATATCTCATTGCTTCCTCTCCCCTATTCTTTATGTAAAAATGCAGATTCACTGAGCCAGACTAAATTATGCATTCAGTAGAAGGCTGATCAAGGACTCACAGTAATGCAACTTTTTGTCTCTTACCTACTTCTAACCTGGAAATACCTACTTTGAGTTGTCCCACCTTACAAGACTGAACCAATGTAAGTCTTACACATACTGACTGTAAGACCTGTCTTATGTCTCCATAAAATGTATAAAAACAAATTGCACCCCTGACCACCTTGGGCAGATGTCTCACGACTTCCTGAGGCTATTGTGGGCAGGTCCTTAACCTTGACAAAATAAACCTAAATTGACTGAGACCTGTTGCAGGTATTTGGGGTTCACATTTTGGTAGCCATGAAGGGATTCTGAGTGGAGGTGCCCCTGATCTTTGACAAATCTCCTATAGGTACCAGCTTGAGCTATCTTTATGGTTCAAACCAATAGGACCATTTTCTGAGGCCTGGAAGCTCTCCCTCCAGAGAATCCCTGACCTCCCAAGCTTTAGTCAAGATCTAAAGTTTATTTTACTGTACAACTCCTTGTTTTTGATGTTTTACTTGCTTCCAATAATAAAGGCAAGTCTTCCTGCTTTCATGATAGAAGGCAGGTAACTCCTTCCTGGAGTTTGAGTTTGCTTCCAAAAGGGAAGGAGAGTTTGAGTTTTTTCCTATTTCTAGGATGACAGAGAACAGCTTCAGACCCATCCCTAGGTAAATACCTAAATTGGGATTTTGTTTTCACTAAAGTTAAGATTAAGAACTAGCTGGTCTTCATTTCTCCTTACCACTGGAGTGCTCAGTAATCACATAAATTGTGCAATTGTTTACGTTGCTTAACTATTTTTTTGTTGTTTGCTTGTTTCGGTTTCTGTTGTTGTTTTGGTCTTTTTCCCACTGGGTTTGACCAACTCTATCTGACTTGATCAAATCCAAAGGAAAGCTCCATATTATGTGTGTATTACTTCATTTTCATGCTGCTGATAAAGACATACCTGAAACTAGGAACAAAATGAGGTTTAATTGGCCTTACAGTTCCACACGGCTGAGGAGGTCTCAGAATCATAGTGGGGGTGAAAAGCACTTCTGATGTGGTGGAGACAAGAGAAAAATGAGGAAGAAGCACAAGCAGAAAACCCTGATAAACCCATCAGATCCTGGAAGACTTATTCACTATCACAAGAATAGCATGGGAAAGATCAGCTCCCATGATTCAATTACCTTCCATTGGGTCCCTGCCCCAACATATAGGAATTCTAGGAGACACAATTCAAGTTGAGATTTGGGTGGGGACAAAACCAAACCATATTATTTCGCCCCTGGCCTCTCCAAATCTCATGTCCTCACATTTCAAAACCATGTCTTATGAATCTATAAGGTCTGCTCCTAACTACATGTCGAATATGTCTATGTATTTATGCATCAAGTATATGATGTTTCACTATTAAAAATGTATAAAAGTGCTCTAATCGGCTTTTTAAAAAGGTGCTTAAATCAAATACTTAATCAGAAAAATAGAGACTTTAAGACAAATGCTTTTTCAAGTTCACATGGTTTAACTAAATCTTTAATAAATAATCTGGTTTTTAAAATTTGGTGAAAAAGAATTAGAAATGGCTTCAAAATTGTCAACATACATTATTTATCTCTGCTAGATGTCAAAATTCGGTATGAGGGTTATAAATCTGTAAATGTGGCTCAAAAGAATTATCTTTGTTTACATAAAATGTAATAAATAAGGCATTTAACATTGGTTGGTTAATGAAAACAACTAAATCTTGACTTATTGGCAAACAAACAAACAAAACAAATAACACCAAAACAAAAAACTCACATTTATCTAATCTTAATGTTCTTACTTAGGAAAACCTGGAATCCATAGGTTATAAAAATGTTTAACAAGAAAACTTTAAACTTTAAATAACTATCATAGTTTTCATAAGTAATCTGGGTAAACTATTAAAAAATGATAATTATGACAAAAATGCTGACAGTGACATGAACAGTAAGGTCTAGGCTGAGGTGGTCTCAGATGGAGATGAGGAACTTGTTAGGAACTAGAGGAAAGGTGACTCTTATTATGTTTTAGCAAAGTGACTGGCAGCATTTTGCCTCTGCCCCAGAGATTTGTGGAACTTTGAACTTGAGAGAGATGATTTAGGGTATCTGGCAGAAGAAATTGCTAAGCAGCAAAGCATTCAAAAGGTGACTTGTGTGCTGTTAAAAGCATTCCATTTTAAAAGGAAAACAGAGCAAAAAGTGCAGAAAACGTGCAGCTTGACAATGCAGTGGAAAAGAAAAACAATTTTTTTGAGGAGAAATTCAAGCCAGCTGCAGAAATTTGCATAAGTAGCAAGGAGTCTAATGTTAATCCCCAAGACCATGGGGAAAATGTCTCCAGGCCATGTCAGAGACCTTCATGGCAGCCTCTCCTGTCACAGGCCCCGGGGCCCAGGGGGAAAATGTGGTTTTCGTGGGCCAGGTCCAGGGTCCTCCTGCTGTGTACAGTTTAGGGACTTGGTGTCCTGTGTCCCAGCCGCTCCAACTATGGCTGAAAGGGGCCAACATACAGCTCGAGCTGTGACTCCAGAGGGTGGAAGCCCCAATCCTTGGCAGCTTCCATGTGGCATTGAGCCTGTAGGTGCACAGAAGTCAAGAATTGAGATTTGGGAACCTCTGCCTAGATTTTAGAATATGTACGGAAATGCCTGGATGTCCAGGCAAAAGTCTGCTGCAGGGCTGGGGCCCCTCTGTTAGGGCAGTGTGGAACACTGCATTGTGTTAGGCAGAACTATAACCCTGTTATTGTCATTATTTGGAAATTAAGTATTGTTGAAGGAGATGTGTGTGGATGCCAAGTTGACAAGAGATGAATTTGTGGGCTTCATTTTAAGTGTAAACTTGACTGGATTAAGAAATCCCCAGAAACCCAGTAAAGCGTTATTTTGGGTGCATCCGTGAGGGTGTTTCCATAGTAAATTAGGATGTGAGTCTGTCCTTAGTGAAGATCTGTCCTCAGTGTTGGTGGGCACAATTCAATAGGCCAGAGACCCATAAAGAACACATTCAGAAGGCAAATTGGTCTCTCTTTGGTAGCTGAGACTTTTCTTCTGCTGCCTTGGACATCAGAACTCTAGCTTCACTGGTCTTTGGAGTACAGGAATTAACAGCAATATCCCTCTGGGTCCTGAGGATTTTGGCTCTGGACTGAGAGTTACACCATCAGCTAGCTTCCCTGGTTCTGGAGCCTTCAGACTTGGACTGAGTCATGTTACCTGCATCCCAGGATGTCCAGCTTGCAAAAGGCCTGTCATGGGATACCTTGGCCACCTTAATCATCTGAGCCAATTCCCCTAATACATTCCCTTCCAAATATCTATATGCATATCTTATTGCTTCTGTCTCTTTGGAGAGCCCTGACTAATACAGATTTGGTGTTTGGGAAGTCAAATATCATTTCTTCTTACTGTATTCCCTACAACACAAGGGAAGAGATCTGTGAAATTGTTTCCTCACAAAAAGGCTGTAATAAGTATATAAGGCTACTTAATGGTGAAAAAAAAAGTTTAAAAGCTAATCATTATTGGTGCTGTGAAAACAGAGAATCACTTAATTGCAATTTTATTGTGTAAAATGGCCTACGCAGAGTTCTGTTGTATTTTTGCTTCTCCAGTAATTCCCCTTTAAAAATGTTAATACATGTCTTTTGAATAGTTTTAACATTCTTTTTAATGAATTATATTTTCAGGATTTTGATTTTTCAGGTTTTCAACATTCAGGATTATGGCATTCAGATTGTGTCTGTTGGGATTATGTCCAAAACCCACTACAAAGTGATACTAATTAAAATAGCATGGCACTAGCATAAACATAGACACATCAACGAATGGGAAAGAAAAGAAAGCCTTGAAATAAATTCACATATCTATAGTCAATTTATTTTCTAAAAGGATGCCAAGACTATACAATGCAAAAAGGATAGCCTCTCCAATAAGTAGTGTTGGGAAAACCAATATCCACATGCAAAAGAATTAAATTGGAACTCTCATCTCACACAATATATAAAAATCAATTCAAAATGAATTAAAGACTTAAACATGAGACTTGAAACTATAAGACAATTAGTAGAAAAACACAGGGGAAAAAACTACATGACACTGTTCTGGGTAATGATCTTTTACATTTGATCCCCAAAGCTCAGGTAACAAAAGCAAAAATAGACAAATGAGATTTCATCAAAATAAAAAGATTCTGCACAACAAAGGACACATTAACGAAATGAAGAGACAACCTAGAGATTGGGAGAAAATATCTGCAAACCATACATATGAGAAGGGATTATTGTCCAAAATATACAAGGAACTTAACACTACAGAATGAAAACAATCTAATTTAAAAAATGAGTAAGGTCTGGTAGTACGATACATGCAACTTTGTTATTTTTGGTCAGGTTTTCTTTGGCTATTCAGGGTCTTTTGTGGTTCCATAGAAATTTTAGTATTTTGTTTCTGACCCCAAAATGCACCACAAAGTTTTAGTAACCAAAACAGCAAGGCACTGGCATTAAAAAAAAAAAAAAGACACATAGATCTATGGAACAAAATAGAAAATCCAGAAATTAATCCACATGTCTACAGCCAATTGATCTTTGACAAAGGTACCAAGAAAATTAATTGGTGAAAGGAACCAAGAAAATTAACTGGTGAAAGGACAATCTCTTCAATAAATGGTACTGGGAAAACTAGATATCCATATACACGAGGATGAAACTAGGCTACCACTCCTTACCCTACATAAAAATCAACTCAAAATAGAACAAAAACATAAATGTAAGGCCTGAAATGATAAAACGACTGAAAGAAAACACAGGTGAAATGTTTCAAAACATGGGTCTGGGAAAAGATTATATAAATAAAGACCTCAAGATGCAGGTAACAAAAGCAAATACAGACAAACAGGATTATATCAAACCAAAAACTTCTGCATAGCAAAGGAAATGTTCCATATAACAAAGTGGAAAGACAATGTACAGAATAGTAGAAAATATTTGCAAGCTACTCATCTGACAGGGGATTAATATCCAGAATATATAGTGAACTCAAACATCTCAACAGCAAATGAAAAAAAAAAAAGGACAAATGATCTGAACAGACATTTCTGATAGAAGGCAAACAAATGGCAACAGATACCTGAAAAAATGTTCAACATCACTGATCACCAGGGAAATTAAAATCAAAATCATAATAAGGTATCATCTCACCCCAGCAAGGATGACTATTATCGAAAAGACAAAAAATAACAGACGCTGGTGAGGATGTAGAGAAAAGAGAAAGGCTATATGTTGTTGGTAGAAATGTAAACTAGTACAGCCATTATGAATAACAGTATAAAGTTTCCTCAGAAACTAAAATTATAACTACCATATGATCCAACAATCTCACTGCTGGGAATTAATCCAAAGGAAATGAAATTATTAAATCAAAGAGACATCTGCATCCCCATGTTCCCAGTGGTACTATTCACAATAGCCAAGATATGGCATGCACCTAAGTTTCCAATAACTGATGAATAAAGAAAATGTATTATATATACTCAACGGAATGCTATTCAGCCACAAAAAGTAAAGAAACTGTCATTTGCAGTAACATGGAAGGACTGGAGGACGTTATGTTAAGAAAAATAGGCCAGGAACAGAAACATACACTGAAGATTCTCACTCATATGTGGAAGCTAGAAAGAAGTTGATCTCATAGAAGCAAAAAGTAAAACAGAGGATACTAGATGCTGGGAAGAGTAGGGGGAAGTAAAACAGAGGATACTAGATGCTGGAAAGAGTAGGGGGAAGTGAGGAATAGGGAGAGATTTGTTAAAGGATAACAAAATTACAGCTGAATAGAAGGGATAAGTTCTAGTCTTCTATGCCACTATAGGATGAATATAGTTAACAATAATATATTATATGGTTTCAAATAGCTATAAAAAGGATATTGAACATTCCCAACACAAAGAAATGATAAATGTTTGAGATGATGGATATGCTAATTACCCTGATTTGATCACTATAAATTATATGTATTGAGACATCACTATCTTACCCCATGAATACGTACAATTATTACTTAACAATTTACAATTGGAAAAAGAATGATTAGCATCAAAGAGACAAAAGATTACAAGTGTTGGGAAGGATGTGGAACAAAGGAAACACACACTGTTGGTGAGAATATTAATTAGTACAGCTATTATAAAAAACAGTATAGAGGCTCTTCCAAGAATTAAAAACAGAACTATCATATTATCCAACAATCCCACTACTGGGTATATATATCCAAAGGAAATAAAATCAATATGTCAAAGAGATATCTGTGTTCCAATATTTACGGCAGCACTACTCACAATAGCCAAGATAAATAATCAATTTGTTTCCTTCAATGAACAAAGGAATAAAAAACATGTAGCATGTATACACAATGGAGTATGACTCAACCATAAAAACAAATGAAACTCCGCCACTTGCAACAACATGGATGAACCTGAAAAGCTTACGTTATGTAAAATAAGCCAGACACAGAATGAAAAATACTGCATGATCTCACTCACACATGAAATCTAAAAAAGTTGTTCTCATAGAAATAGCAAATACAAGTATTTGCCAGAGACTGGGGAGGGAAGAGAGCAGGAGAGAATGGGGAGAGATCGGTTAACAGGTCCAAAGATACAATTTAGATAGGAGAAATAAGTTCTGGTATCCTATTACACATTAGGGTGACTATGATTAACAATAAGGTATTGTATATTTCAAAATAGCTAGAAGAGAAAATTTTGAATATTCTCACTACAAAGACATGATAAAATTTGAGATGAGAGATACATTAATCATCCTGATGTGGTCATTACACAATGTATACATGTATCAAAACCTCACATTGTAATCTACAGACATGTACAATTATTATGTGCTAATTAAAATTTGTAATAAAGAATTGGTGATAAAAAATAAATAAGCAGGCTGGGCATGGTTGCTCATGCCTGTAATCCCAGCACTTTGGGAGGCCAAGGTGGGTGGATCACTTGAGGTTGGGAGTTTGAGACTGGCCTGACCAGCATGGAGAAACCTCTCCTCTACTAAAAAAATTACAAAATTAGTGGGGCGTGGTGAAGCATGCCTGTAATCCCAGCTACTCAGGAGGCTGAGGCAGGAAAATTGCTTGAACCCGGGAGGAGGAGGTTGCAGTGAGCCAAGATCACGCCATTGCACTCCAGCCTGGGCAATAAGAGTGAAACTCTGTCTAAAAAAAAAGCAAGCAAAGGACCTGAATAGACATTTCTCAAAAGAAGACATACAAATGCCAATGAATACATGAAAAACAAAAACAAAAACAGAAAAACAAAACAAAACTGCTCAACATCACTAATCATTAAGGAAATGAAATTCAAAAGCAAAATGAAGTATCACATTATACCTGTTAGAATAACTACTATCAAAAAGATGAAAGATAACAAGTGATGGTGAGGACATGGAGAAAAGGAAACCCTTGTACACCATTGGTGGGAATATAAATTAGTATAGCCATTATGGAAAATAGTATTGAGGTTCCTCAAAAAACTAAAGATGGGATTACCACATGATCCAGCAATCCCACTTCTAGGCATTTACATGAAATATCTGAGATCAATATGTTGTAGAAATGTCTGCATTGTAATGTTCATTGCAGCACTATTCACAATAACCAAGATGTGGAAATAACTTAAGTGTTCATTCCATCAATTGAGTGGGTAAAAAATATGGTATATATAAATAATGGAATATTATTCAGCCTTGAAATGGAAGATATTCTGTCATTTGCAAAAACATGGATAGAACTGCAGAATATTATGCTAAGTGGTAATAAGCCAAACACACACACAGACAAAAACAAATACTGCATGGTTTCACTTATACAGGGACTCTAGAATAATAGAGCTCATAAAAGCAGGGAGTAAAATGGTGGTTACCAGAGGCTGGTAAGTGATGGGAATAAGGAAATGATAGTCAAAGGTTACAAAGTCTCAGTTAGATAAGAGGAATAAGTTTGATTTATTCTTAGATGCACTGTATAGCATGGTGAATATAGCTAATAATTGAGTATTCTATATTTCAATATTGTTAGTAAATTTGAAAATTCCTCATCACAAAAAATGTTAAATACTTGAAATAATGAATATGTTAATTCACTTGGTTTAATCATTCCACATTGTATTAAAAATTACATAATCACTTTGTACCCCATAAATATATGCAAGTTTGTAATATGAAATAAGAAAGGAAATTACCCAAACTTAAACACAATGGGAGGGGAGAGAAAGGGGAAAAAAGAAGGAGGGGAGAAATATGAATGAATGAGAGAATGGTGCATCTAATATCTGTGAGACAATATTTAATCATTTAATATGAATGTGATTGGAATCCCAGAATGAAAATTGTGAACGAAGGAATATTTGGAGAGATGATGGACAACAATTTTCGAAAGCAAGAAAATACAGATTCAAGAAGCTCAGAGATCCCAAAACAGAATAAACTTTCACATACACACATCGAGACACGGTATGTTCAACCAACAAATTGGTTGCCAAATAATCCACAAAGAATATAAAAAAAAATTTCCTGAATGTATTCCTCCTGAACCATGGGTCAGTTTCACACTGAGGTTGTTGTAGCTTCTTGGACCAGTAAGCTTTTTATCAAAGCCTTTTAAAGACATATATGTGACTGTATAAATTGGGCTTTGGAAAGCATAAAGTGAAGGAAAATAAGAGTTTTTATCATGTAAATGATGGGCATCACTGAAATCTTAATCATATTGTAGGGCAAAAAAAATGTTTAGAGAAGATAAATTTTAAGAATAAAATGAGTATAAAGCTATAAAATATTAAAAATTCTAAACCAAGTAAGATCACAGAATTGGCCCATTAAGAATGGTCTTCAGTAATGCCTGAAAGTTATTTGTGGAAAAGCATAACGTTTATTTCAAAGAGTTAAGGTTAAACCCACGAAGATTTGTAGGTTTCCTTAAGAGATTATTATTAAAGAGTTAATTAATCTAAATCCTTCTTAAACACATTAGAAAGAGCTGAAAAGTAAAGGACACTAAAACTTGCCAAGCTCTTACCAAGTGTTAGGGATTATTAGGCCATTTATATTCTTTCTACCATTTAATTCTAGCTATCATTTGAGGCAGATATTATTATCTACATTTTAAAGATGAGGAATCTGAGACTTAAATAAACAAAGTAATTATTTCCAGGTAACACTGCTTTTAAGTGGGAGAAGTAGGATAAAAATTATAGGCCTAATTGGTTCCAAAAACCATACTCTACTCTATTATACCAAACTGCCTTTCAGGAGGTTTGCTATACTATCCCATATTTAGAGTAAACAAAGACAGGCTGCGTTAAGAGTGAACGTGTCTAGTGCCTAGTGGCACCTCAACTAAACTTCCTCAAATGGGGTCTACGATTATCCCAAATACAAATATAATAAACACTGCCTATAGAGAATCACATCATAATTTCTCATATTTTTTGTCTGCATCCTCACATATACTTTTTACCACCACTTTTAAGTTTCAATACACGCTTCAGTACAAAATTCTGATATTTTATAAGTAAGGTGTGTATACTTTATCTATACTTTTCAGGGTTCACTTTTTCAGACACGATATATTTTTACTATCATAGCAGAGAAGATTCCCATACCATTTATACACAAGGTTAAGGTACATACACCAGAAGGCTTTTCATAGCAAGACGTCCAGAATTTTAAGAAATGAAGAATGCATGATGATTTAGAAAGAAGTTTTTACTTTAAGTTGGAGTAATAAGTTTATGCCATAATTGTCATTATATAATCTCCATAATATGCCATAATTCAGGATGAATAATGTTTAAAAAGTAGCAAAATATTATTTAAAGTATATAATGTAAGATCATTTAATTCCTGTTTATTTGCTTTTATCTTTTCACAAATATATGCTAGCTAAAAAAGAATAAAATTATATTAACCTCACCCCCCTAGTATATTGCAGCTGTGTACTACATAAAGCAAGGACTCTGTGTCCTTTTGTAACTATGTATTTCTGCTTACTTATGGCAATTTCTCAATTATCACACTGTCAGACTGAAAGCCCTATGTAAACAGAGACTTTGCATGTTTTCTTATCATTATATTCCATAACACCTAATACATGGCTGGTATATAAAAGGTCCTCAAAATTTTTGACAAATAAATGAGTGAATAAATTTTAATATCATAATGACAGGATCAAGTTCACACATAACAATATTAACCTTAAATGTAAATGGACTAAATGGTCCAATTAAAAGACACAGACTGGCAAATTGGATAAAGAGTCAAGATCCATCAGTGTGCTGTATTCAGGAGACCCATCTCACATGCAAAGACACATACAGGCTCAAAATAAAGGGATGGAGGAAGATCTACCAAGCAAATGGAAAGCAAAACAAATAAAAAATAAAAAAAAATTAAAAAAGCAGTGGTTGCAATCCTAGTCTCTGATAAAACAGACTTTAAAGCAACAAAGATCAAAAGAGTCAAAGAAGGCCATTACATAATGGTAAAGGGATCAATTCAACAAGAAGAGCTAACTATCCTAAATATATATGCACCCAATACAGAAGCACCCAGATTCACAAAGCTAGTTCTTAGAGACCTACAAAGAGACTTACACTCCCACACAATAATAATGGGAGACTTTAACACTCCACTGTCAATATTAGACAGATCAATGAAACAAAAGGTTAACACGGATATTCAGGACTTGAACTCAGCCCTGCACCAAGCAGACCTCATAGACATCTACAGAACTCTCCACCCCAAATCAGCAGAATATACATTCTTCTCAGCACCACATTGCACTTATTCGAAAACTGACCACATAATTGGAAGTAAAGCACTCCTCAGCAAATGTAAAAGAACAGAAATCACAACAAACTGCCTCTCAGACCACAGTGCAATCAAACTAGAACTCAGAATCTAGAAACTCACTCAAAACCACACAGCTTCATGGAAACTGAACAACCTGCTCCTGAATGACTACGGGGTAAATAACAAAATGAAGGCAGAAATAAAGATGTTCTTTGAAACCAATGAGGACAAAGACACAACATGCCAGAATTTCTGGGACACATTTAAAGCAGTGTGTAGAGGGAAATTTATAGCACTAAATGCCCACAAAAGAAAGCAGGAAAGATCTAAAATCGACACCCTAACATCACAATTAAAAGAACTAGAGAAGCAAGAGCAAACACATTCAAAAGTTAGCAGAAGACAAGAAATAACTAAGATCAGAGCAGAACTGAAGGAGATAGAGACACAAAAACCCTTCAAAAAAAACAATGAGACCAGGAGCTGGTTATTTTAAAAGATCAACAAAATAGATAGGCTGCTAGCAAGACTAATAAAGAAGAAAAGAGAGAAGAATCAAATAGATGCAATAAAAATGATAAAGGGGATATCACCACCAATCCCAAAGAAATACAAAGCACCATCAGAGAATACTATAA
>NW_012115455.1:1996542-1999358 GCF_000951035.1 Colobus angolensis palliatus
TGCATTGCCAAGACAATTCTAAGCAAAAAGAACAAAGGTGGAGGCATCATGCTACCTGACTTCAAACTATACTACAAGGCTACAGTAACCAAAACAGTATGATACTGGTACTAAAACAGAGATATAGACCAATGGAACAGAACAGAGGCCTCAGAAATAACACCACACATCTACAGCCATCTGATCTTTGACAAAGCTGACAAAAATAAGAAATGGGGAAAGGATGCCCTATTTAATAATGGTCCTGACAAAAATAAGAAATGGGGAAAGGATTCCCTATTTAATGAAATGGAAAACTAGCTAGCTACATGTAGAAAGCTGAAACTGGATTCCTTCCTTACACCTTATACAAAAGTTAATTCAAGATGGATTAAAGACTTAAATGTTAGACCTAAACCCATAAAAACCCTAGAAGAAAACCTAGGCAATACCATTCAGGACATAGGCATGGACAAGGACTTCATGTCTAAAACACCAAAAGCAATGGCAACAAAAGCCAAAATTGACAAATGGGATCTAACGAAACTAAAGAGCTTCTGTACAGCAAAAGAAACTGGCATCAGAGTGAAGAGGTAACCTACAGAATGGGAGAACATTTTTGCAATCTACCCGTCTGACAAACGGCTAACATCCATAATCTACAAAGAACTCACACAAATTTCCAAGACAAAATCAAACAACCCCATCAAAAAGTGGGCAAAGGATATGAACAGACACTTTTCAAAAGAAGACATTTATGCAGTCAACAGACACATGAAAAAATGCTCATCATCACTAGCCATCAGAGAAATGTAAATCAAAACTGCAATGAGATACCATCTCACACCAGTTAGAATGGCAATCATTAAAAAGTCAGGAAACCACAGGTGCTGGAGTGGATGTGGAGAAATAGGAATGCTTTTACACTGTTGGTGGGAGTGTAAACTAGTTCAACCGTTGTGGAAGACAGTGTGGCGATTCCTCAAGGATCTAAAACTAGAAATACCATTTGACCCAACGATCCCATTACTGGGTATATACCCAAAGGATTATAAATCATGATACTATAAAGACACATGCACATGTATGTTTATTGTGGCACTATTCACAATAGCAAAGACTTGGAATCAACCCAAATGTCCATCAATGATAGACTGGATTAAGGAAATGTGGCACATATACACCATGGAATACTATGCAACCATAAAAAGGATGAGTTCATGTCCTTTGTAGGGACATAGATGAAGCTGGAAACCATCATTCTGAGGAAACTTGCAAGGACAGAAAACCAAACACCACATGTTCTCACTCATAGGTGGGAACTGAACAATGAGAACACTTGGGCACAGGGTGGGGAACATCACACACTGGGGCCTGTCGTGGGTTGGGGGATTGGGGGAGGGATAGCATTAAGAGAAATACCTAATGTAAATGATGAGTTAATCGGTGCAGCAAACCACCATGGCACATGTACACATATGTAACAAACCTGCACGTTGTGCACTTGTTCCCTAGAACGTCAAGTACAATTTAAAAAAAGAACTATTTTGCATAATGATTAATGATTATCACTAATCTAGCAACATTATAATCAGTTAATATAAAAGTAAGTTTGGGTAAGTATATGAATTAAAGTCATCGCCAATTATTTGATAGGAAGTTGTAATAATCCTTCCCTTTAAGATTATTATCTGCAAGGATCACTTTCACTTGGAGTGTCTGTTGACCATAAAGACTAAACATGAAAAAAACAAAAATTGGGGAAATAAGCAGACTGACCCCAGTAGCCCCCTATAATAGTCATTATCCCTACTGATAGTGTCCTCTCCCTGACTCAGGTGCTCACTATATTCTTAAAATGTCTTGACTTTCCTATTGTAATTAACTATGTATCACGATCTAGGAAGTAAAGTGTTAAATATTTATTATGAGTGCTAAAATGGAAGTGAAAAGATATAAATAATTCAAAACAATGGATAATACCCCAAACTACTATGTTTGACCTTAAAATACATTACAGACTTGTGACAAAAAATTCACTTTTCTATGGGACTTTCTGATTAGAGAATATAATATGATTAAATTTTAATTCCTTGAATATACATACATTGGCTACTCAGCAAGAAAAACCTACATGGGGAAAGCTAAAATCCAGTAAGGATTTTATGCACAAAATAGTCAGCATATGAACAATAGAGATCCAGTAACATGATAATATTTAGCCAATTTTAAAATAGTTTTTCAAAACACATATGCTTATTGCACATTCTGTTAAATTCAAAAAGAATGTTTGACCAAAGATGGCCTAGACAAGAGAAATTAGGAGAGGATGTGAAAATTTACTACAATACATAAAGGAAAGTAACATGCCAAAGGAAAAGATGAATTTCAGCCATCAGTGTTCAAATAAAAGACATAATAGGAGTGGTGAGAGAGGGCATCCCTATCTTGTGCCAGTTTTCAAAGGGAATTTTTCCAGTTTTTGCCCATTCAGTATGATATTGGCTGGGGGTTTGTCATAAATAGCTATTATTATTTTGAGGTATGTTCCATCGATACTGAATTTATTGAGCGTTTTTAGCATGAAGGGCTGTTGAATTTTGTCAAAGGTCTTTTCTGCATCTATTGAGATAATCACGTGGTTCTTGTCTTTGGTTCTGTTTATATGCTGGATTACGTTTACTGATTTGCAAGGAGAACTACAAACCACTGCTCAGTGAAATAAAAGATGACACAAATAAATGGAAGAACATACCATGCTCATGGATAGGAAGAATCAATATCGTGAAAATGGCCATAGTGCCCAAGGTTATTTATAGATTCAATGCCATCCCCAT
>NW_012115455.1:2000793-2012432 GCF_000951035.1 Colobus angolensis palliatus
TTGATGGGTGCAGCACACCAACATGGCACAAGTATACATATGTAACAAACCTGCACGTTATGCACATGTACCCTAGAACTTAAAGTATAATAATAAAAAAAAATAAAAGACATAATTATCTGACTATAGCCATCTAACAGATACATTTTTGATGTATATGCTGCTACCTGATTATGATAGAAAACAGCAATACTGTAAAGGTACGGAAGCTTTTCAGTACTTTATTGATTTTATAAAGGAAGAATAACAAAAAAGAAAAAAATAAGATTTAAAATTCAGTATTTACTTCTTGTTTTTTAAACAGAGGAAAATTAAAATCTAATGGTAAAAACAATTGGGCCATAAACGTTAATTACTACAAGTAGTGAAATATATCAAACTGTCTTAGAGATCTATCATATACTCCTCAAGGAAAAAGAAACAAAACTCTGAAACTTCTTATCTAGTCCAACAGTGAGAACATTTCAGAAAACTTGTTATTCAATTTACTATCTAGACACATAAAAATATATTTCAATCAAATAAAAACAAAACATCATATGGCACATAGTACTTATGGCCTTACTTATTACAATCAGGTATTCCATTTCACCAGAACATCAATAAATACAAAGTTAAAATCTTAAGAGAATAAAAGTAATAACAGCACTCTACAAAATTTATCAGAACTCTGTAGGCTAGATATTTGAGTTTTCAAATTATTTGTCATTAAAGGCTTCTGATTTTTGTTAAGAAATACTATGAAATAATTATCATGTAAGGTTTCACTAAATGAGTTGCATTAACATCATAGAAACAGTGCTTTCCGTGGAGTTTCTTGTCCAGAAATGAGTACATAAAGGAGGTGGAAAATAAAGGGAAAAAAAGCAAATGGATGAAAGGTCACCTGAATTAAACTGACTGAAAATATACATGGACAAATTGTACAAAATACAATTAGAAACCTGCAAACAATGAGGACTTTAAATCAGTACAGCAAAACATATAAAGTTATCATATCTGCAATATTGCAAACCACATGCTTATTGAGCACCTATTACAATAAGACACTTTACGGACCACAAAAACATTAGGAACTGTCTTTGCCTACTAAGAATTTACAAGTAAGCTAGGAAAATAAGATATATACACCTGAGAAGTCAACTAGCAACACAAGCAGTGCATACAATACACAATTAACTGCACAGAAAATGAGTATAACAGCTAAGAGAACAGAGAGAATGAGTATGATCAGAGAAGGTTTCTAAGTATGAAACAAGTTTTATTTTGAAAGATAGGTAGAATTCTGATAAATGGATAACAGGGATAAAGTGAATATTCCAGAAAAGAAAAAAAAAATAAACTAGAAGTGGAAATAGAATGCAAGACAATAGCAATGAAAGAACAGAAATGGAATACACAAAGCATGCATGTGGGAGGAAATGAAAAAATCAGACAGGTTTATATAGACAATAGAATAGTTGTAGGAGACCAAGTTGAAAACACAGGTTGATCATCCAAAATCCAAAAATCTGAAAGCTGAAATGCTCCAGAATCCAAAACTTTCTGAGAGTTGACATGACACTACCCAAAAATGCTCAATAGAGCATTCTTATTTTCAGATTTAGGATGCTTAACCAGTAAAATGCAAATATTCCAAAGTTCAAAACAATCTGAAATCCGAAACCCTTCTGGTCTTAAGTATTTTGGATAAGGGATACTCAACCTCTATATCTATATGTTAGGTATCATCTTGTAGGTCACAGGGAAACCAAAAATTTCTGAGTATGACAGTGAACTATTAAAAATGATGCTTTTAACTGCAACAAAAGCAAAAATTGACAAATGAGATCTAATTAAACTTTTGCATGTCAAAAGAAACTATCAACATTACTGATCGTGACAGAAAGTTAAATCAAAACCACAATGAGATACCATCGCACAACAGTCAGAATGGCTATTATTAAAAAGTAAAAAAAAAAAAAAATCACCAAACAGGTGCTGGCAAGGTTGTGGAGAAAAAGGAATACTTGTATACTGCTAGTGGAAGAGTAAATTAGTTCAACAATTGTTGAAAACAGTATGGTGATTCCTCAAAAACCTAAGAACACAACTACCACTTGACCCAGCAACAGCAATCCCATTACTGGGTAAATATCCAAAGGAATATAAATCTTCTATCATGCACACATGTGTTCACTGCAGCACTATTCATAATAGAAAATACATAGAATCAACCTAAATGCCTGCCCATCAATGGTAGACTGGATAAAGAAAACGTGGTGTATACACACCCTGGAATACTACACAGCCAAAAAACACATGAGATCATGTCCTTTGCAGGGACATGGTTGGAATTGGAGGTCATTAACCTTAGCAAACTAATGCAGGAACAGAAAACCAAATACCACATGTTCTCACTTATAAGTGGGAGCTAAATGATGAGAACATATGGACACATAGGGGAAACAACACACAATGAGGACTTTTAGAGGGTGGGGGGTGGAAGGAGGGAGAACAACAGGAAAATAACTAATCAGTACTAGGCTTAATACCTGGGTGACAAAGTAATCTGTAAAACAAACCCAATGACATATGAGTTTACCTACATAACAAACCGGCACAGGTACCCCTGAACTTAAAAGTTTAAAAAATGCTTTTGTGAAGATTAATCTAAAAAATGTATATAAACTATATTAGATGGGTAGCAGACAAAAGCCCAGGAGCATGATAACAGCAGAGAAAACAGAAAAATGGGGAGATGCCAAGCATTATAGCTTTAGAATCAATTGCACTTGGTAATGTGACTAAATATATATGGGAGAAAAGGATTAACCAAGAGGAATAGATATATAGCTTTGGTCAAATTATTTAACCTTCCTGTGACTCATTTTCCTTATCTATTATAAGAAGTTTCTCCAGAGTTCATTCCAAATTCAAATCTAAGTCCAGCCTCATGACTAAAAGAACAATGGAAATCAGGCTAATAACCCTACAGTGGCCTCTAAATGGTCAAGCAAAAGGAAGAGTCACATGTCTCTCACCTTAAATCACAAGCTAAAAACAATTAAGCTTAGTGAATAAGGCATTTCAAAAGCTACAACGGGGTTGAAAATTAGCAGATCATAATCCAAAAAGACAGGATCCTGAATGCCAAGATCCCAAATATTGAAATTCTGAGAAATCAAAATCCCTAAATTATAAAGTCCAGAACATCACAATCCTGAATGATAAAAATCCTGGAAATGTAATTCTGAAAAAAATAATTTTAAAAATTACTTTTAAAAATGTCTATTTACATTTTAAACGGGAGAACTTATTTGAGAAACATACACACGTGACAGGATACTTCAGAGGCCATTTTACACAATGAAATAGGTAATAGTAACATACATATTTTTGCAATACTAGCGACAGTCATGTAGGTATAACAGTTAAGAGCAGACAAATGGTATTCATTAAGATATAGGCAAAAAGGGAAATGCATAAATAAATATCACTATGGTTGATAATTATGTGCACCTAGCTTTGGAACTTTGGCAATATGAAATACAGTAACAAGCAACCTAATCCTTTTATTTTTTTTTTTGAGATGGAGTCTCGCTCTGTTGCCCAGGCTGGAGTGCAGTGGCGTGATCTTGGCTCACTGCAACCTCCACCTCCCGGGTTCAAGTGATTCTCCTGCCTCAGCCTCCTGAGTAGCTGGGTTTACAGGTGCGTGCTACCACGCTTGGCTAGTTTTTGTATTTTTAGTAGCAACGGAGTTTCACCATGTGGGTCAGGCTGTTCTTGAACTCCTGACCTCAAGTGATCTGCACACCTCAGCCTCCCAAAGTGCTGGGATTACAGGAGTGAGCCACTGCACCTGGCCCTACCTAATCCTTTTTATGAGATCAATCAAAATCCATGATGGTTCAACATTACATATGCAATCGTCCAACAAGACGAGAGCTCTAGAAATTTTATCTTTCACAAATACAGATATACAAAAAAGACTTCTCTTCATTTACTGAAGAAGTTCCAATGTTTTTACATACACACACAATGCTTACACACAGCCAATATCATGATAATGTGCTTTTGTAAAGTTAAATTTGCAAAAATAAATACACAAAATGAATTAAAATTCTCTAAAGTCTCTACCCAATTTACACCTATAGTATTGAAAATAACGTGAAGATGAAATACACAGTATAACAAATTGCTTTACCAGGTTTCTAGGTATTCCTGAATCCAGTCAAGCTGACAGCTAAAATTAAATCTACAAGTCCACCCCTTATCAACTTGACATCCTTAAACCATCTCCTTAAACCATACTTAATTTACACATAAAGACAACTAAAAGGTTAGAGTTCTGCCTAACATAATGCAACTATCTTCAGATTGGGATTTTTGGAATTTTAGATGTTAGAAATTGAAGACTTTAGTAATTTAAACTTCAGGGAATTTGTTCTTTCAGGATTTTGATCAACATTTGGTATCATGGCATTCAGGATTGAGTCTTTTGGGATTGTGATGATCCAACTCCTGTAAACTAAGCCTCTTGCCCCAAATAGCCAATTTGTGAATGCAAATAAAAAGCTATTAAAGGACGTTAAAAGTGATACTCCAGTGACCACAGCATTGATGAGAAATGTGAATGCAATGATAAGAAAGCGTAAGAGCCTTATTGTTGATATGGAGAAACTTTTAGTGGTCTGGATAGAAGTGCAAAGGAGCCACAACATTTCCTTGAATGAAAGCCTAATCCAAAGCAAGGCCCCAACTCTTTCCAATTCTATCAAGGATGAGAGCAGCGAGAATGCTACACAAGAAATGTCTGAAGCTAGCAGAGATTGGTTCATGAGGTTTAAGGAAAGAAACTATCTCCAAAACATAAACATGCAAAGTGAAACAAGTGCTGAAGGAGAAGCTACAGGAAGATCTAGGATAAATGATGAAGGTGGCTACATTAAACAAAATATTTTCAGTCTAGATGAAAAAGCCTTCTATTGGAAGAAGATGCAATCTATGAGTTGCATAGCTGTAGAAGAGAAGTCAGTGCCTAGCTTCACAGCTTCAAAGGACAGGCTGACTCCCCATTGTTAGGGGATAATGCAGCTGGTGACTTTGAGTTGAAGCCAATGCTCTTTTACCATCCTGAAAATCCTAGAACTCTTACTAATTATGATAAATGTACTCTTTCTATGCCCTATAAATAGAAAAACAAAGTCTGGATGATAGCCTGTATCTCTACAGCATGGTTTAGAGGATATTTTAAGCTTGCTGTTAAGACCTACTGCTCAGAAAAAAAAAATATTTCTCTCAAAATAGTACTTCCAAGTTCCCAGGTAATGCTGACACTGCCAGTGTAGGGATCATACTCTGGGAAAATCTCTTTTAGGAGATGAGAAGAAGCTCAACAAAATGGAATCATTATACACTTTCATTTGGAATGGTTCTCATGATAATTTCCCAAATACTCAAGAAATTATTCTCCTTATCACTGCTGAATAACTAAGTTTTGTGAAATTTTACATGAGCAAGTGAAATCAAAGAATTATATAGTTTCATACAGAGTTATAGTTGTTTCCTCCTCTGGTTTCCTTAGCACATTGACATATACATAGTTTTTCATATTGTACTGTTAAAACTTCATATTGTATTGTCATATCATTTGTTTACAAGTCTGTTTCCTTCATTAGACCCTCAAGTCCCAGAAGTAACAACATATCTTACTTATCTTTTATTGCCAATGTCTATTAATTCTGTAAATATACTAAAAAAATCCAATGAGATAGCATATTTGCTTAAACTAGGAATTAAAAAATAAATATAAACAAAGATTTACACACAAAGATATTTACTAAAACTTAAGCCTCTAGTAAAAGAAAAGTCAGACACATTTTAGATAACAGACTATTAAGCAGCCATTTAAAGTCATTTTAAAATATTACTTAATAGTATTGAAAAACATTCAATATGTTAAAACTGTATGCAAAATTGCATATAATATGATCCAAATTGTGAAACATATGCTATACAGATACACATGAGTAGAAAACTATTGGGAAAAATATAAATTGTGTATCTCGTGGTGATTTTTAAAGACTTTTTCTGTATTTTCAACAATTAACATGTATTTTATAATCAGAAAAGTACTTTAAGTCAAAAAAGTATATAATTTCATCATCCACTCAAGGTTTAATTGTAGCATATCACATCAGAGTTTAATGCAAACAATCTGGCTGTTTTTTTATTTGCCTCCTATAATTAATAAAGGTTTATGGGCCAGGCATGGTGGCTCATACAAGTAATCCCATCACTTTGGAGGCCAAGACAGGAAGAATACTTGAGGTCAGTAGTTCAAGGCCAGCATGGGTTATACAGTGAGACTATCTCTACCAAAAACGAATTTTAAGAAATAAAAAAAAAACATAGTTGGGTATGGTGGCACGTGCCTGTCACCCCAGCTACTCAGGAGAATGAGGTGGAAGGATCCCTTAAGCCCAGGAGTTTGAGGCTATAGTGAGCTATGGTCTGATCTTGTCACTCACTCCAGGCTGAGAGCAAGAGACTCTCTCTAAAAAATAAAAATAAAAAATAAATAAATGCTTATGAAGAAACTACAGTCATCCCTTGATATCCTTTGGGGATTGATTCAAGGACACCACCCCCTCAACACCTACAGACACCAAAATCCATAATACTCATGTCCTACAGGCAGCCCTGCCAAACCTGCATATAAGACAAATGGGACTTACGTATCTATGGTTTCACATCTCATTAATACTATATTTTCCATCTGTATTTGGCTGTAGATGGGGAACCTGTAAGTATGGAGGATCTAACTACATTTGTTTTTTTTTTAAAAATATAGAAGTGAACAAGTGCAATTCAAACCATGTTGTTAAAGGGTCAACTGTACTCTAGGTAACCATAATACAAGCTGTTGGGGATAAAGAGTATTTTGACCTGTTTTCTTTGGAACTTACCAATTGACATATAAAGTTTCCTTCTAAATGCTAGCTAACTCATTTCAAATGTTAGGGATCTGGCATTTTTTCTGTCTTGATCTTTCGTAGTTGTATTTTTCAAAATTCCCTTTATTTTACACATTCAGAATGGAATGTTTCTTCAGGACAAAGATGAAAATCTAAGTACAATCTAAATATGATTCTCCTTATGTTTGGATTTTTATTTTGAATTCCTATTTGAGAACATTTGCATGTGCTATGAAACATCTCTTTCCTTTAAGTCATGATATAGAATTAATAATGTTCATGTCCATGAAAAACTTCAAGTTTCTTGATTAAAATTTGTCTAACACAAGTGAAATACCATACAAAGAAAACAGACACTCATGGAATAATCCAAGCCCTCAAGTCACTTGTACCTGATATCACTGGATAACTGCAGCAAAAATCACCACAATGTGTATACACAAGGGCAAGTCCAGAGACACTTTATATCTCTGGGTTTTCTTGACAGTATCTCGGGAAAGACCTGGAAAAAAAATAAGAGCTGAAGAAATACTTATTGAAACAACATAGACATAATATTGAACTTTTGCCATTCACAAGTGATAGTAACTGGTGTTTTAAAGAAAAAAAAGGTTGATATAAGCAGCAAGTTCCTGATTTACAAGGTCCCCAAGCTTTCTGAGTATGAGGAGCTATTTTAAACACCAAAAAGATTCACACAACCCCACCTGACAGTTGTCATCTTCAGCATCACTGACTGAATAACTATATAACAATAACACTAATTCAGTAACAGGTCTAAGTAATTGTGTTTTAAAAATATATACATTTGTATAAGGCATTTTATTTAAGCTATGGTCAATTCTTGTTGCCAATAAAAACATGTCAACCTCTTGCAATGATTCAGATCAGTTGGTGGAAGATAATCACTGCTCAAATGTGTACAGCTTTGGCAAAGATATACAAAACATTTAAATCAATTGACTGTAATAAATAATTCTCAAATACCTACTAGGTGCCAGGCACTATGAGAGACCAACAAGATAAAAGATGAATAGAGTCTCTGCCTTCAAAAAGTTCAATAGAGTTGGAAACAATAACCCAAAAAGTATAAATGTAACCTGTCAGTGCAGAGAATAGTATACAAGAAGGCAGTGGGGAACGGCCAAGAAAAGGTTCCTATGATTGACACCTGAGTCAAGCCTTAAATGAATAGGAATTACTGGGGTTTGAGAAAAGATGGAACTCCAGGCTGAGTGAAAGTCAAGGAGGCCCTCACTGTTCTAGGAAATATAATTCCAGAGTTTGCTAACTCAAACCAGGGAATATGTACAGAGAATGGATCCTGCAGATAAGTTTTTCTTCAACTAGTTTCAGAATTGTTTCTTCTGGGTAATTTTAAAATTATTTTTATTTTATGGGTACACAGTAAATGTATATATTTATAGAATACATGAGATATTTTGGTATAGGAATGCAATACATAATAATCACATGAGAAGATGGCCGAACAGGAACAGCTCCAGGCTACAGCTCCCAGCATGAGCTACACAGAAGACGGGTGATTTCTGCATTTCCAACTGAGGTACTGGGTTCATCTCACTGCGGCATGTCAGACAGTGGGTGCAGGACAGTGGGTGCAGCCAACCGAGCGAGAGCCAAAGCAGAGCAAGGCATCACCTCTCCCGGGAAGCGCAAGGGGTAAGGGAATATCCTTTCCTAGCCAAGGGAAACCGTGACACACAGCACCTGGAAAATCAGGTCACTCCCACCCTAATACTGTGCTTTTCCAAGGGTCTTAGCAAACGGCACATCAGGAGATTATATCTCATGCCTGGCTCAGAGGGTTCCATGCCTGGCTCAGAGGGTCCCACGACCACAGAACCTCCCTCATTGCTAGCACAGCAGTCTGAGATCTAACAGCAAGGCAGCAGTGAGGCTGGGGGAGGGGCGCCCCCCACTGCTGAGGCTTGAGTAGGTAAACAAAGGGGCAGGGAAGCTCGAACTGGATGGAGCCCACCACAGCTCAAGGAGGCCTGTCTGCCTGCCTCTGTAAACTCTACCTCTGGGGACAGGGCATAGCCAAACAAAAGGCAGCAGAAACCTCTGCAGATTTAAATGTCCCTGTCTGACAGCTTTGAAGACAGTAGAGGTTCTCCCAGCACAGAGTTTGAGATCTGAGAACAGACAGACTGCCTGCTCAAGTGGGTCCCTGACCCCCAAGTAGCCTAGCTGGGAAGCACCCCCCAGTAGGGGCAGACTGATACCTCACACGGCCGGGTACGCCTCTGAGACGAAGCTTCCAGAGGAATGATCAGGCAGCAATATTTGCTGGTCAGCAATATTCACTCTTCTGCAGCCTCTGGTGCTGAAGCCCAGGCAAACAGGGTCTGGAGTGGACATCCAGCAAACTCCAACAGACCTGCAGCTGAGGGTCCTGACTGTTAGAAGGAAAACTAACAAACAGAAAGCACATTCACACCAAAACCCCATCTGTACGTCACCATCATCAAAGACCAAAGGTAGATAAAACCACAAAGATGGGGGAAAAACAGAGCAGAAAAGCTGAAAATTCTAAAAATCCGAGTGCCTCTCCCCCTCCCAAGGAACACAGCTCCTCGCCAGCAACGGAACAAAATTGGACAGAGAATGACATTGACAAGTTGAGAGAAGAAGGCTTCAGACGATCAAACTTCTCCGAGCTAAAGGAGGAAGTTCGAGCCCATTGAAAAGAAGCTAAAAACCTTGAAAAATGATTAGACAAATAGCTAACTAGAATAACCAACGTAGAGAAGTCCTTAAATGACCTGATAGAGCTGAAAACCATGGCACGAGAACTACATGACAAATGCACAAGCTTCAATAACCGATTTGATCAACCAGAAGAAAGGGTATCAGTGATTGAAGAGCAAATGAATGAAATGAAGCGAGAAGAAAAATTTAGAGAAAAAAAGAGTAAAAAGAGACAAACAAAGTCTCCATGAAATATGAGGCTGTGTGCAAAGACCACATCTACATCTGATGTGTACCTGAAAGTGACGGGGAGAATGGAACCAAGTTGGAAAACACTCTGCAGGATATTACCCAAAAGAACTTCCCCAACCTAGGAAGGCAGGCCAACATTCAAATTCAGGAAATACAGAGAACACCACAAAGATATTCCTTGAGAAGAGCAACTCCAAGACACATAATTGCCAGATTCACCAAAGTTGAAATGAAGGAAAAAATGTTAAGGGCAGCGAGAGAGAAAGGTCGGGTTACCGACAAAGGGAAGCCCATTAGACTAACAGCAGATCTCTCGGCAGAAACTCGACAAGCCAGAAGAGATTGGGGGCCAATATTCAACACTCTTAAAGAAAAGAATTTTCAACCCAGAATTTCATATCAGCCAAACTAAGTTTCATAAGTGAAGGAGAAATAAAATCCTTTACACACAAGCAAATGCTGAGAGATTCTGTCACCACCAGGCCTGCCTTACAAGAGCTCTGGAAGGAAGCACTAAACATGGAAAGGAACAACCAGTACCAGCCACTGCAAAAACATGCCAAAATGTAAAGACCATCGAAGCTAGGAAGAAACTGCATCAACTAACAAGCAAAATAACCAGCTAACATCATAATGACAGGATAGAATGAATACATAACAATATTAACCTTAAATGTAAATGGGCTAAATGCCCCAATAAAAAGACACAGACTGGCAAATTGGATAAAGAGTCAAGATCCATCAGTGTGCTGTATTCAGGAGACCCATCTCATGTGCAGAGACACACACAGGCTCAAAATAAAGGGACGGAGGAAGATCTACCAAGCAACTGGAAAACAAAAAAAGGCAGAGGTTGCAATCTTAATCTCTGATAAAACAGGCTTCAAACCAACAAAGATCAAAAGAGACAAAGAAGGCCATTACATAATGGTAAAGGGATCAATTCAACAAGAAGAGCTAATTATCATAAATATATATGCACCCAATACAGGAGCACCCATATTCACAAAGCTAGTTCTCAGAGACCTACAAAGAGACTTACACTCCCTCACAATAATAACGGGAGACTTTAACACTCCACTGTCAATATTTGACAGATGAACAAGACAGAAGGTTAACAAGGATATCCAGGACTTGAACTTAACTCTGCACCAAGCAGACCTAAAAGACATCTACAGAACTCTCCACCCCAAATCAACAGAATATACATTCATCTCAGCACCACATTGCACTTATTCCAAAACTGACCACATAGTTGGAAGTAAAGCACTCCTCAGCAAATGTAAAAGAACAGAAATTATAACAAACTGTCTCTCACACCACAGTGCAATCAAACTCGAACTCAGGAGTAAGAAACTCACTTAAAACCACTCAACAACATGGAAACCGAACAAGCTGCTCCTGAATGACTACTGGGTACATAATGAAATGAAGGCAGGAATAAAGATGTTCCTTGAAACCAATGAGAACAAAGGTACAACATACCAGAATCTCTGGGACACATTTAAAGCAGTGTGTAGAGGGAAATTTACAGTACTAAATGCCCACAAGAGAAAGCAGGAAAGATATAAAATTGACACCCTAACATCACAATTAAAAGAACTAGAGAAGCAAGAGCAAAAACATTCAAAAGCTAGCAGAAGGCAAGAAATAACTAAGATCAGAGCAGAACTGAAGGAGATAGGGACACAAAAACCCTTCAAAAAAATCAAT
>NW_012115455.1:2012908-2013435 GCF_000951035.1 Colobus angolensis palliatus
GATTATCTCAATAGATGCAGAAAAGGCCTTTGACAAAATTCAACAGCCCTTCATGCTAAAAACTCTCAATAAATTTGGTATTGATGCAATGTATCTCAAAATAATAAGAGCTATTTATGACAAACCCACAGCCAATATCATACTGAATATCATGTCTGAATATCATACAGGCAAAAACTGGAAGCGTTCCCTTTGAAAACCGGCTCAAGACAGGGATACCATGTCTCACCACTCCTATTCAACATAGTGTTAGAGGTTCTGGCCAGGGCAACCAGGCAAGAGAAAGAAATCAAGAGTATTCAATTAGGAAAAGAGGAAGTCAAATTGTCCCTGTTTGCAGATGACATGATTGTATATTTAGAAAACCCCACTGTCTCAGCTCTAAACCTCCTTAAGCTGATAAGTAACTTCAGCAAAGTCTCAGGATACAATATCAATGTGCAAAAATCACAAGCATTCCTATACACCAATAACAGACAAACAGAGAGCCAAATCATGAGTGAACTCCCATTCACAATTGCTTCAAA
>NW_012115455.1:2017335-2025308 GCF_000951035.1 Colobus angolensis palliatus
AGAATGGGAGAAATTTTTTGCAATCTACTCATCTGACAAAGGGCTAATATCCAGAATCTACAAAGAACTCAAACAAATTTGCAAGAAAAAAACAAACAATCCCATCAAAAAGTGGGCAAAGTATATGAACAGACACTTCTCAAAAGAAGACATTTATGCAGCCAACAGACACATCCAAAAATGCTCACATGGTTGTTATGAAAATTAAGATATTATATAAGTGTACCCAGCATGGTACCTTGAACATTATAGATTCTTCAATAAAGATTTAAAGCAGAATTGTATAGTAGAAAATATGATATTCTTGGAATCCTAACTTACCTGCCCTTTAATCTGAATATCTGTAATTCATAAACTATGTTATCATGAATAAACTACTTAATCTTTGTTACTTTAGTTTTCTCATCTATTAAATGTGAAAAACAATAATATACTTCATAAGGCTATTTGATGATTAAGTCAGAAAATGTGTAGTGAGTATTTAGTAAAGCATTCATTCTCTTATCCCTTTTCTAAAAATCAAGCAGAATACAATACATGACTTTTTCTTTTAAAAACTGCTTATCTGTAATGCTACTTCAAAAACATTTAGCACTTGTGTTTTCTGTGAGAAAGGGATATTTGCAAAATTTCTTTAACAAGTAAAATGATAAGCAATAGGCAAAAACTTGTTTTTACTTGTTTGGGAAAGTATTACTACTTTAAGTGCATGGCAATAAAAAGGTAAAATTCTAAAGGTACTTCATAGAGTAAATGATATTAAGATCTACATTAAACCGAAAGTACTAGGTAAATAAGACATCTTTCTATTTTCTCAATAAGAATGTTTACTTCATTAAATAACTTGTGTAATTAAGACTTCATAATACATTTGTGGAATAAGTCCATATGGAACACACACACACGCACTCACACACACACACACAATCCCTGTCTTCTTTCTTTCTCTCTCTCTCTCTCAAGCTCACCACTAGAGCAATCTATTTAATATTATAAGTAATGACACTGTCAATACTTTCAACTTTTCTTAACATACCATGAAATACTAATGAACAGTACAAGTGAGACCTTTGAATTAGTCAGTTAGTTAAAAGTCTCCTGGGAGAGAGTCCACATTTGCTATGACACAATAAAATATGGTGACAAGAACAACTACTATTACTATTACAATTATTCTATTACTGCTGCTTTTAATAAGATAATGACTCCTACCTTTCACTGAACATTGTCTGTCTTGTAGTTTGCTAAATACTTTAAGTATATTGTCTCATTTAATCTAAGTTATTTATTTATTTATTTGAGGCAGAGTCTTGCTCTATCCTCCAGGCTGGAGTGCAGTGGCACAATCTCGGCACACTGTAACCTCTGTCTCTCGGGTTCAAGCGATTCTCCTGTCTCAGTCTCCCGAGTAGCTGGGATTGCAGGCGTCTGCCACTGTGCCTGTATATTTTTTGTATTTTTAGTAGAGACAGGGTTTCTCCATGTCAGCCAGGCTGGTCTCGAACTCCTGACCTCAAGTGATCCACCTACCTTGGCCTCCCAAAGTGCTGGGACTACAGGCATAAGCCATCAAGCTTGGCCTAAAACTACTCTTTATGGACTCCTATATTTCTGGGAGCTTTATTTTTAGGCGGCTCTAAATGTATAAAATTTCATAAATTTTATGTTTCATGCATTTAAAAAGTAAACACCAAGCCATGAAAACATACGCAGTGGATGATTCTGATGTTTCTTACATAGAAAATAAGCAGAATACTTACTCTGTATGAGGCAATTTTCCATAAACAATAGGCTTCTTAACATTTGGAACACTACTAACTATATCATTAAAAATTTTAATAAAAGTACTTTGAAAACTTGGAAATATAATTCCTGATCATTTTTTCCTGATCTCACAAAATTTTAAGTATAAAGTATAATCTACAATGTCTTGGTAACACCAAAATTTGAATACCAGCATCTAAGTTCCATAACTCCCAATTTCCCATGAAAATGGCCAAAGGAATACGTAAAGAAGAAAAACAACCTTTGTCATTACTAGAGACTCTGGAGTGGTATTTCCATACCAGAAAGAAACTTCGAGAGATTTCTGTTCTACATAGGTGAAGCTAGGCTGAAGGAAGGCACCAAGGACTTACTTGATGCTCTCCATCCTGACAAAGAAAAGTGGCATCAACAAATGAGGGAGGATCTTGCTATGGATTTTTTATGCAGGATTTCCCATATGAAAAAAAAGAAAAACAAAACCTCTCTTGGAGATAAAATATCAATATATATTTATATTTGCAAACAGAAACTCTGGAATAATGTTTTTAAAGTAAAAAAAGTAAAAAGTTACCTAATTGTGGGTAGGGTAGATCAGCCAGTGAGAAATACAAATAAAGAGGAAACTTCTCACTAATATATAGTAATATACTTTATATATCTATATGTAATATATAGATACATATTTTAAGTCAAGACTCCAAAGTTACATATTCAAACAAAATATTACTAAAAACAAAGAAAAGTGACCCCTGATCTTTCATCCTCCTCTTCAAAAGAGTCCTTTCACTCACTTTTAACCCTATGCAATCTTACCTTCCCTATCCTAACTGTATTAAAACTCTTAAGTTTATATATCTATATATAAGATATATAAATTTTGAGAAACCCAGTGAGTAGTTTTCAGTACCATTTCATTTTAAATAGAGATACATTAACAGATCCAGAAATGTTTTTGAGGTAGAGTCCATATGAACTAATAATGGATCAAATGTGAAATGTGAGAAAGAGGAGTAAAGAATTAATCTCTACCTTCTGGTTTGACAAAGTGGGCAAATATCGGTGTAATTTACCGCACATACAGTAAATACAGTAACAAAAAGTATGTGTGTATGGGTGTGTATGCACCTGTCCTGAAGTAGGGGGAATCATTAGTTCATTTATAGACATGCTAAATTTGAGATGCCTGAGAGACATCAGCTTGTAAAATAGGCAGTGGGGTTTTTGAGGCTAGAGTTCAGGGTTTTGGAGATCTAAATTTGGGAGTAATTTGTATACAGATGCTGCTAAAAGTTATGAAAATGGTCAAATGGCACAAGCTTTCAGCTATAAGATGAGTAAGTTCTAGAGACCTAATAATGTACAGGATGGTGACTATAGTTAATACTGTACTGTTGACTTGAAATTTGCTAAGACAGTAGATCTCAAGTGTTCTCATCCCACATGCAGAAAGGTAATTATGTCAGGTAATAGCTATGTTAATTAGCTTGACTGTGGTTAAACATTTCACAATGTCTACATGTATCAAAACATCACACCGTATATCTTAAATAAATACAATTTTTACTTGTCAAAAATATTATGGAAATGGAAGAACCAATCTAGGAAGAAAACACAGAGACAGAAGAGGAACCAGGACAAATGCTTTATGAACTACAACTTTAGAGAACAGATACAGGAGAAGGCAACAAAGGAGACTGAGAAGACATGGGCAGAGTCAGGCGTAAAACAAGAACAGTATGTTATGGAAACTAAGACAGGAAATGGTTTTACAAAGAACAGTGTTTCTAACTTTATGGCACATTGCAATTAATGAACACTGGATTATATAATCAAATAAAATATTAAATAAAGCCATTAAATAGTTTTGCATAAAAAAATAAAAGTATGCACTTTTTAAAGTCACTGTTGGTAGTAGGGTTTAGAACAAAACATTAACTTTGTAAAGTTTACGGGACTAACAGTAAAATTTTAACATTGGTCAAAATATCCTCTAACCTGGATATACTCATAAAATGACTTCTATGCCACATCTTGCATTAAGAAAGTTAATTTAACAGGAAACTTTGGTTTTTATATTCAATGTGTTCTAAGTAATGCTATACATTAGGAAATGCAGTAATTGGTTTATTATCAATTCAATAATTATATATCAAAATGTCATGGTATTTTAAAATATTTAGTTAACAAAGACCCTATTCTAAGCTTGCCAAGGACACAGAAAAGCAGTGTAATAGCTGGTTAAAATAAATGTTGAATGAGAATCTTAAAGATATTTTAAGTACCTTTTAACACCCCCCCCCCACCAATTCTTCCTTATAATTACATGGCTTTTATTAAACTAATAACAGCTTAGACAAAATAAAAATCTTACTGTATGACTAGATTTATTCATAGAGCAATATACAAAGTTTTCCACATGTTAATTTATCTTAAATAGGTTTGAGATTTTTATTCAGTCTTGTTTATGCTTTTATATTTACCTTAACCTAGAAACACTTTTTTTTCTGACAATGAAAATAAAAGAAGGTATTGACACTGATTAATTACATCTAAGAATTGTCTAAGGCATTTAGCTGACTTCTGGCTATATCTCACAATCTTTAACAAGAGCAATGGCAACTTCTGGATTAAATGGAATAGAGTCTCATTAGAGGGAAGAGGTTCTTGGACCATAGTGAGCTGTATTATTATGCTAAGTCTTTAGGGTAAGGATTTTAGGAAAAATTGGATCAGTTGACAGGGAACTAATTAGGTGGAAAAAATGGACACAAAGGAGATATAGCAAGGAAAAGGCCAAAACTCCAAGATGCTGGCAGTCAGCTACTACACAGGGAGTAGAAGAGAACTAAAGTATTTACCTTAAAAATTGGGCTGAGATGAAATACTATAAAGTCATAAAAAATGATAAAATTGGCCGAGTGTGGTGGCTCATGCCTGTAATCCCAGCACTTTGGGAGGCCGAGGCGGGCGGATCACGAGGTCAGGAGATCGAGACCATCCTGGTAAAACCCCGTCTCCATTAAAAGTATAAAAAATTAGCCGGGTGTGGTGGCATGTGCCTGTAGTCCCAGTTACTAGGGAGGCTGGGGCAGGAGAATGGCCTGAACCCGGGAAGTGGAGCTTGCAGTGAGCTGAGATGGCACCACTGCACTCCAGCCTGGTCAACAGAGGAAGACTCCGTCTCAAAAAAAAAAAAAAAAAAAAAAAAAAAAAAATCATGTTTTTTTGCAGCAACATGGATGCAACTGGAGGCCATTATCCTATGTGAACTAATGCAGGAACAGAAAACCGAATAGCACATATTCTAACATTTAAGTGGGAGCTAAACACCTGGTACATATGGATACAAAGATGGGAAAAATAGACACTGAGGACTCCAAAAAAGGGGGAATGGAGAAAGAGGAGAAAGGGATGAAAAACTACCTATTGGGTCCTATGCTCACTACCTCAGCGTCACATACCCCAAAACTCAGCATCACATACCCCAAACCTCAGCATCATGCAATATACCAATGTAACCACGCTGCACATGCAGCACCTGAATCTAAAATAAAAGTTGAAATTTAAATGAATAAATAATGACATTTAAAAAATAGTGCTGAGTACACGTTATCAATGCTGTAAACACATGTCCAAGGATTGTATCTATATTAGGTGGCACTGCAATATTAAAAGCATCTGATGCAACTCAGGTTACTTATAACACTATAAACTGAGGTTTTTTGAGATAATTTGTATTTAATTACAAAATAAAGATATACTAAAGTTATCATCAAAAAATTTCAACATGATAAATAAAATACAAAATGAAGAGAGATAATTCCACATATATATTAAAGTTTGAGAGCAGCTATACACCATTAATTGGAGTGAAAGAAATGATAAAAACATACCAAAAAAAAAAAAGACATTTCCTATCAGACTAGGAAGCACTAAAAACACAGTAAGAATACATGTACAGTTGATTCTCATTATTTGCAGTAATTATGTTTTATAAAGTCACCATAAACACTGAATTAGCAAATACTGAATCATTGCTCCTAGAGGAAATATGGGGTTAAGTCTCCTTGAACCTCTGGTCATAACATTTTCTAGACCTTTCCTTTTCCCTTTCTGTATCAAAACTTACCCGAGCCCCATCTTCTCTAGATTTTGAAACTTTTAACTACTGATAAACTAATGCATGCTGAAACGTTGCTGGCCATATTGTATTATCTCCTTTGGGAATATCAAAACAGGATAACACAAGAATTATGAATACTGAGGTGTATGAGAGGACACTGATGAAGTATATTTGGGTTAGTGCCTTTTAAATAACAAACTTTAAATCACATAGGAAATACAGCAAAAACAAAGACTAGATTGGAAGGAAGGAGATCTTGATGCCAAGATTGACTCTAATATTGTATATGGCACTTGGCAAGTCACCTGATCACTATGAACCTCAGTTTGCTTCTCTGCAAAATGGAAGTGCTAAACCAGATCTTTAAGAGTTACCATGTCCAGCTTTTTAAGATTCTCATCTAAAAAACCTTAAGGTCAACTATACTGAGAATACTGCATAAAACTAATTTTCTTGACTTGGAACTATCTTTTTAATACTTTTCAATTTTACTTCAATATGTACAGTTATCAGTAAAGAGTTTCCTTGGTTCTTCCAATATATGTGTCTTTATCCCAAATATCCAGAGAATCTGAGCTACTCTTCTGTAACCTTTCTGAACACAGACTATCATAAACCACATACCATTATTCTCTCATATCACGTGTAGCCAACCATAATCTGCAACCCTCCTAGTAACCTCTTAAGACCAAAAACTTTAAGAAAAATAATTATCATAATTTAATGAAAACTATTTCATAGTTCTAGTTTAGACTAAATGCTAAATTATTTTATTCCAAAATTCTGACTTAAATAACATTTAGCCAATTTGAATAGGGTTAGCACTAACAATTTCTAAAATGACCCAAACTATCACAATATTAACCAATTTATACTTGAACCAAAATGTTACTTATTTTGGTTGAAATGCCTAAATTGGGTTCTATGTTATTCCTCTATTAAAACTGTAAACATCTCATTCAAAAAAAAATGGTAGTTATTTAAAATTTCTTCAAAGGAGAAAAAAGAACATGGTTTTCAATATCAACAACCTAAATTTTATTCACAAATTATAAATTGCCTAGTTCTCTGGCCATTGAGTTAGTTCTAATGAGATCTTATTGTGGCATCATTACTTTTGTATTATATTAAGTGCAATGGGGAAAGATGATGTTGTAATTAGGTAGTACAGGAAAAGCTATAAACTGATTTCTCAGTCTCACTCATCTGATTCAGAAATGTATAAAACTCTTTTAATATCACATAGCCCTGAACCAACTGCGATCTTTAATATGGATTTACTACTTAGGGGAAAGTTATTAAGATTATCCTTAATATGCTTATTTGATTTATAGTGGTTTTGCCAGCGAACATATGCTATAAAATAAACAAGAAATATCTCATTTAATTATATAAAAACCAGAATTCTATCATCTCCCACTTAGGATTTAACGTAGAGTTCCTGACTCAACCAACACAGCCATATCTCTAGAGTGGAAACAGGTATTAATTTTTTAAAATATACTTTAAGTTCTGGGATACATGTGCAGAATGTGCAGGTTTGTTAACATAGGTATACATGTGCCATGGTGGTTTGCTTCACTCATCAACCTGCCATCTACATTAGGTATTTCTCCAAATGCTATCGGAGCCCTAGCCCCCTACTCCCCGACAGGTCCTGGTGTGTGATGTTCCCCTCCCTGTGTCCATGTGTTCTCATTGCACAACTCCCACTTACGAGTGAGAACATGAGGTGTTTGGTTTTCTGTTGTTGTGTTAGTGTGCTGAGAATTATGGTTTCTAGCTTCCTCCATGATGAAGTCATCCTTTTTTATGGTTGCATTGTATTTCATGGTGTATATGTGCCACATTTTCTTTTTTTTCTTTTTTTCTTTTTTTTTATACTTTAAGTTCTAGGGTACATGTGCACAACGTGCAGGTTTGTTACAAATATATACATGTGCCATGTTGGTGTGCTGCACCCATTAACTCGTCATTTACATTAGATATATCTCCTAATGCTATCCCTCCCGCCTCCCCACAATAGGCCCCAGTGTGTGATGTTACCCTTCCTGTGTCCAAGTGATCTCATTGTTCAATTCCC
>NW_012115455.1:2025468-2026911 GCF_000951035.1 Colobus angolensis palliatus
TTCCCACCTATGAGTGAGAACATGCGGTGTTTGGTTTTCTGTTCTTGCGATAGTTTGCTGAGAATGATGGTTTCCAGCTGCAGCCATGTCCCTACAAAGGACACGAACTCATCCTTTTTTATGGCTGCATAGTATTCCATGGTGTATATGTGCCATATTTTCTTAATCCCGTCTATCATTGATGGACATCTGGGTTGGTTCCAAGTCTTTGCTATTGTAAACAGTGCTGCAATAAACATATGTGTGCATGTGTCTTTATAGTAGAATGATTTACAATTCTTTGGGTATATATCTAGTAATGGGATTGCTGGGTCAAATTGTATTTTTGGTTCCAGATCCCTGAGGAATCACCACACTGTCTTCCACAATGGTTGAAGTAATTTACAATCCCACCAACAGTGTAAAAGCATTCCTATTTCTCCACATCCTCTCCAGCATCTGTTGTTTCCTGACTTTTTAATGATTGCCATTCTAACTGGCATGAGATGGTAACTCATTATGGTTTTGATTTGCATTTCTCTAATGACCAGTGATGATGAGCTTTTTTTCATATGTTTATTGGCCGCATAAACGTTTTCTTTTGAGAAGTGTTGGAAATAGGTATTAATCTTTACTTCTGTGTATTTGATCTAGTTGTTCTATCTATCTGGCAATACTTTCCTTCATCCCTTGGCCTATCCAAATCTTTTAAGTCTGATCTCTTTCATGAAACCTTAAACCTTCTAGTCAACACTATTTTGTTAAACTTAGAGCCAGTGCTGCCAAGTTAACACAATGTTCTCTACGTGTTTAATATACGCCAGTTTGGTTTCTACAACTGAATTGTAACTTCCTTGAGGGCAGAATTCACGTCTTACATTTCTTTCCTATATTGAGCTGTGAAATAATAGAAGATATCCAAAAATGTACACTAATTGACTGGTTAGATTTAACAAAGGTATCGCCTGACTATTATGACATTTGTACAAAGATATTATATAAGAAACCATTCTCCAAAGAATATTTCCAAAAAATAAAAAATAAATAAAAGCATAGATAGCTTCATGTAAAAGGTAAACTATTGGTTATAATATGATATGGGTATTCTTTGTGAAGTGTCTGATCACAATTTTTCTGTGATTACAAGCTTCACTATAGTTTCTTTTTACTCCATTTTGGAGAGAGTACTTTAAAACTTCTTTATATATTTCCATACTAAAATACTTAATATACAATTAAAAATAACAATAAAACAGAACTTGCTTCCTTTAATACTTAACTATATTGGTATTGTAAGTTCTTTTCAAGATATTCACAATATCTCACACCAGTTAGAATGGCAATCATTAAAAAGTCAGGAAACAACAGGTATTGGAGAGGATGTGGAGAAATAGGAACACTTTTACACTGTTGGTGGGATTGTAAACTAGTTCAACCATTACGGAAAACAGTATGGCAATTCCT
>NW_012115455.1:2027589-2047851 GCF_000951035.1 Colobus angolensis palliatus
AAAATTAAAACCTAAAAAAAAAAAGAAGAATCTTTTGTGTTAGGATAATACATTTCTCTTAAAAAGTAATCTAACAACAAGGGTGTTCTAACTGATATATATTTAATAACTATAAAATTATAAGATCAGTCAACTAACTTGTAATTATACCATTCATAAAGATATCAGAGTCATAAAATCAGGAACAATTTCACTATCACCAAAGTTGATCAGTTTTTCTCATTATTTGCCCAAAGATACCTACGGCCCATAAGAGAGTGTTTTACACTGGTCATTTTGTTTGAAGCTGATTCATGCTGTTACTGATATCAAAAGTAGCCAAAAGACTCTGTTATTTATATCGAATAGGCTATTCTCAACTTTAGATATATTCACTTAAGGAGAAAGATGATTTTAGCAGACATTTTTTGTCTGTTGTAAATAAACTAGGAGTTTCTCTTCTAAGCCATTTATCTGTACCAAATTTCTTACCCCTCAAACATTTACATATTTCTCCGAATTACAGATATGTAACTGAATATGAAGACAGCTGTATTTCTGAACAAAAGGAATAGTTCTAGTACAAAAAGTAATAATAAAACCTTAAAATATTTAAAGTGGGACTGCCTTCCTAGATGGGGTATCATCTCCATGGCTGCATCTTCTTGGCTTTGGCACTCACCAGGTGGCTCTGCCTCGGCCTCTGTGGCCCCATGAACTGTAGGTACTGGGAGTTCCACAGATAGGATACCGGGACACCCTAAAAGTTGGGAAATAAACAAGAGCCAAGATGGTCAACTAGTCCAGCTGGGAAGAGCTTCTCCTGCCGAGAGAGACCATGGCATCAAGTAGACTGGCCCACTCCTAACAGATCTTTGGAAAGAATGCACTGAAAGTAGACAGAAAGAGGTTGCAGGCCCCAGGCTGAAAAGGGAGGAAGCTGGGAACCCTACACAAGGTTATGGAGCAACAGGAATCATTCCTGGCCCCCAGCAGCTCTAGAAAAGAGATGAGTGACAAGGGAATAGAATGGCTCACTCTGGTCACAAACCTCCAGGATCCCTAGCTGTAGGAGACCCAACAACCCCCATAGACATTTGAGCTGGCAGAGAAAACTGCCTGGAGAGTTGGCAGAGACATAATTCCAGGCTGTGCAGAGCCCAGAAGGTTTGCCCCAGGAACAGCTGCAGTGGAGCATGGCCATAGGCACCCATCTCTCAAGGCTTGTCATATTCCTTTAGGTGGCTTTATCTTTTGTTAGCTGCTGGACCTGGACAGAGCAGGGCTGTCTTGGCTGTGGGACAGGGTCAGTCTAATCTCAGCACCCCTGTGGTCTGCTGGTCTCTCCCAGAGCCTCTGCCTGGCCACACCCACTTGCAAAACAGCCTCAGCTGCCCAAAGTGCTTGCCAGTAGTCACCATTACAGCTCTTTTGCCAGCAAAGCCCAACTACTCACTGAAGTGCTTTTGCAGGCGGAACCCCACTAGAGCTCACTCACCCATGACTAGCTACTACCCTGCCAGTGGAATTTGCCAACAGCCCCTTTTGGAGTGTTGTTGCCGGCTGACTGAAAACACCTCTGCCACTCTAGTGTAGCAGGTGCTTAGCTTCAAGGGGCCAGAGAACAAAGCTGTGGTTCTGGTCAAAGCCCTCGGGGTTAGAACAAATGGCCCAGGTGTGCTGAGCTGAGCACTGGTCCCCTGAAAGCATCCAGAAACAAAGCTAATTGACTAAATGCAACTCAAGTCACAATCAAACCCTCAAGGGCATCAAGGAACAAAAGTAAAAGGCCCCACCGAAAAGACAGCAACTTCAAATATCAAAAGAACATCAGCCCACACGGATGATTAAAAACAACAACAAACAAAAACAGAAACAAAAACAAAAACAAAAAACAGCGCAATAACTCTGTCCACTCTAAAAGCCAGAGTATTTTCCTTCCTCCAAACGAATGCAGTAGCTTCTCAGTAGTGGCTCTTAACCAGACTGAAATGGATGAAATGACAGGCATAGAATTCAGAATCTGGATAACAAGGAAGCTCAATGACATACAGAAGGTTGAAACCCAATCCAAAAAATACAGTAAAACAGTCCAAGAATTGAAAGATAACATTGCCATTTTAAGAAAGAACCAAACTGAACTTCTGGAAAAGAAAACGAAAGCACTACAGGAATTTCAGAAAGCATTGGAACCATTAATACCAGAATAGATTGAGCTGAGGAAAGAATTTCACAGCTTGAAGATCCTTCCTGTGAATCAATACAGGTAGACAAAAATTTTAAAAGGTAGGGAATTGAACAAAATCCCCAAGAAATATAGGGTAAAGAAACCAAACCTATGATTCACTGGCAGTCCTGAAAGACATGGAGAGAGAGCAAACAACTTGGAAAACATATCTGAGGATATTGTCCACAAAAATTTCTTCAACCTCCCTAGAAAGATCAATATGCAAATTCAGAGAATCCTTGTGAGATACCATACAAGACAACTGTCCCCAAGACACATAGTCATTAGATTCTCCAAAGTCAATACAAAAGAAAAATTCTTGAAGGCAGGTAGGAAAAACTGACAGGTCACAGACATTTCTGTAAAGAAGACATACATGTGGCCAACAAGCAAATGAAAAAATGCTCAACATCACTAATCATAAGGAAAATGCAAATCAAAGCCACAATGAGATACCATTTCATATCAGACAGAATGGTAATTGTTCAAAAGTAAAAATAATAATAATAATAATAATAACAACAACAACAACAACACATTCTGCCAAAGCTGTGGAAACAAGGGAATGCTTATACACTCCAGGTGGGAATGTAAATTAGTTCAGCCACTGTGAAAGGCAGTTTGGCAATGTCTTTAAGAATTTAAAACAGATCTACCATTCAACCCAGCAATTCCAGTGTTGAGTGTATACCCAAAGGAATATACATTGCTCTACCATAAAGACACACGCATGCATATGTTCATTTTAGCACTATTCACAATAGCAAAGACATGGAATCAAACTCAATGACCTTTAATGGTAGTCTGGATTAAAAATTGGGGTACGCACACACCATGGAATACTATGCAGCCATAAAAAGAATGAGATCATCTCCTTTGCAGCAACATGGATGGAGCTGGAGGTAAGTATCCTAAGTAAGCTAACACGGAAAAAGGAAAGCAAACACCACATGCTCTCGCTTATAAGTGGGAGCTAAACATTGAATAGACATAGACACAAAGAAGGGCACAATAGATACCAGGGCCTAGATGAAGGTGGAGGATAGGAGGAGGGCAACAATAAAAAAAAAAAACCAAAAAAAAAACTACCTATAGGGTACTATGCTTATTGCCTGTGTGACAAAATAATATGCAAACCAAACTCCCATGAAACACAATTTATCTATTGAACAAACCTGCATATGTATCCCTGAAAGTAAAATAAAAGTTAAAAAGTAAGATAACGAAAGAACAAGCCATAAACTGGGAGATAATATTTGCAAGTCACATACCCTACAAAGAACTTGTAGCCAGATTATGCAAAGAAATCTCAAAACTTAAGAATAAGACAAACCAATTAAAAAGCAAACAAGGGAGGCTGGCAAGATGGCCAAACAGGAATAGCTCCAGTCTGCAGCCTCCAGGGAGACCAATGCAGAATGCAGGTGATTTCTGCATTTCCAACTGAGGTAGCCTGTTCATCTCATTGGGACTGGTTAGGCAGTGGGTGCAGCCCACGGAAGGTCAGCAGAAGCAGGGTGGGGTGTTGACTCACCCAGGAAGTGCAAGGAGTTGGGGGCCTCCCTCCCCCAGCCAAAGAAAGCCGTGAGAGACTGTGCTACCTGGCCCAGATAGTACGCTTTGCCCATGGTTTTTCCAGTCCACAGACCAGGAGATTCCTTTGTGTGCCTCTACCATCAGAGCCCTGGGTTTCAAGGACAAAACTAGGCAGCTGTTCAGGCAGACACCAAGCTAGCTGCAGGAGTTTTTTGTTTTGTTTTGTTTTTTTCTTTGCACCCCAGCGGCACCTGGAACACCAGAGAGACAGAACCATTCATTCCCCTAGAAAGGGGGCTCAAGTCAGGGAGCCAAGTGGTCTCGTTCAACAGGTCCCACTCCCAAAGAAGAACCACTGGCTTGAAATTCTTGCTGCCAGCACAGCAGTCTGAAGTCCACCTGGAACAACACAGCTTGTGGGGGGGAGGGGCATCCACCATTACTGAGGCTTGAGTAGGTGGTTTTCCCCTGACAGCGCTAAAAAGGCCTGGAAGTTCGTACTGGGGATAACTCAACAAAGTGCCACAAAGCGGCTGTGGCCAGACTGCCTCTCTAGATTCCTCTTCACCAGTCAGGGCATCTCTGAAAGAAAGGCAGCAGCCCATCAGTGGCTTATAGATAAAACTCCCATCTCACTGGGACAGAGCACTTGGAGGAAGTGGGGGCTGTGGGCGTAACTTCAGCGGACTTAAACATTCCTGCCTGCCAGCTCTGAAGAGAGCAGCAGATCCTGAGAAGGAGGATTCTACCATCACAGTGCTCGAGCTCTGCTAAGGGGCAGACTGCCTCCTCATGTGTGTCCCTGACCCCCGTGCCTCCTGACTGGGAAAATACCTCCCAACAAGGGTTGATAGATACCTCATACAGGAGAGCTCTGGCTGGTATCAGGCTGGTGCCCCTCTGGGATGAAGCTTCCAGAGAAAGGAACAGGCCACAGTCTTTGCTGTTCTGCAGCCTCCACTAGTGATACCCAAGCAAATAGGGTCTAGAGTGGACCTCCAGCGCTGCAGAAAAGAGGCCTATCAGAAGAAAAACTAACAAATAGAAAGCAATAACATCAACATCAACAAAAAGAACTCCCACACAGAAACCCCATCCAAGGTCATCAACCTCAAAGATCAAAGGTAGATAAATCCACGAACATGAGAAAAAAGCAGCGCAAAAAGACCGAAAATTCCAAAAACCAGAATGCCTCCTCTCCTCCAAATGATCGCAACTCCTCTCCAGCAAGGGCACAAAACTGGACAGAGAATGAGTTTGATGAGTTGACAGAAGCAGGCTTCAGAAGTTGGGTAATAACAAACTGCTTTGAGCAAAAGGAGCATGTTCCAAACTGAATGCAAGGAAGCTAGGAACCTTGACGAAGATGACAGGACTGATAACTAGAATAACCAGTTTAGAGAAGAACATAAACGACCCGATGGAGCTGAAAAACAGCACAAGAACTTCGTGAAGCATACACAAGTATCAACAGCCAAATCAATCATGCAGAAGAAAGAATATCAGAGACTGAAGATCAACTTACTGAAATGAGGAGTGAAGACAAGATTAGAGAAAAAAACACTGAAAAGGAATGAACAAGCCTCCAAGAAATATGGGACCACGTAAAAAGACCAAACCTATGATTGATTGGGGTCCCTGAAAGTGATGGGGAGAATGCAACCAAGTTGAAAAATACACTTAAGTATATTATCCAGGAGAACTTCCCCAACCTAGCAAGACAGGTAGACATTCAAATTCAGGAAATATAGAGAACATCACTAAGATACTCCTTGAGAAGAGCAACCCCAAGACACATAATCGTCAGATTCTCCAAGGTTGAAATGAAGGAAAAAATGTTAAGGGCAGTCAGAGAAAAAGGTCAGGATACCTAATAAGCCCATCAGACTAACAGCAGATCTCTCTGTAGAAACCCTACAAGCCAGAAGAGAATGGAGGTCAATTCAACATTATTAAAGAATTTTCAACCCAGAATTTCATATCCAGCCAAACTAAGTTTCATAAGTGAAGGAGAAATAAAATCATTTACAGACAGCAAATGCTGAGGGATTTTGTCACCAACAGGCTTGACATACAAGAGCTCCTGAAGGAAGCACTAAATATGGAAAGGAAAAACCGATACCAGCAACTGCAAAAACATGCTAAAATATAAAGACCAATGACACTATGAAGAAACTGCATCAACTAGTGTGCAAAATAATCAGTTAGCATCATGATGACAGGATCAAATTCACAAATAACAATATTAACCTTAAATGTAAATGCACTAAATGCCCCAATTAAAAGACACAAAGTACCAAATCGGATAAAGAGACAAGACCCATCGGTGTGCTATATTCAGGAGACCCATCTCATGTGCAAAGACACAGATAGGCTCAAAATAAGGGGATAGGGGAATATTTATCAAGCAAATGGAAAGCAAAAAAAAAAAAAAAGCAGGGGTGGCAACATTAGCTTGTGATAAAACAGACTTTAAACCAACAAAGATAAAACAAAGAAAGGGCATTATGAAATGGTAAAGGGATCAATGCAACAAGAAGAGTTAACTAACCTAAATAAATATGCACCCAATACAGGAGCAACCAGATTCATAAAACAAGTTCTTAGGGAACTACAAAGAGACTTAGACTCCCACACAATTATAGTGGGAGACTTTAACACTCCACTGTCAATATCAGACAGATCAACAAGACAGAAAATTAACAAGGATATTCAGGACTTGAACTCACCTCTGGACCAAGCAGACCTAGTAAACATCAACAGAACTCTCCACTCTAAATCAACAGAATATACATTCTTCTCAGAACCACATAACACTTATTCTAAAATCGTCCACATAATTGGAAGTAAAACACTCCTCAGCAATAGCAAAATAATGGAAATCATAAGAAACAGCCTCTCAGACCACAGTGCAATCAAATTAGAACTCAGGATTAAGAAACTCACTCAAAACTGCACAACTACATGGAAACTGAACAACCTGCTCCTGAATGACTATAGGGTAAATAATGAAATTAAGGCAAAAATAATGAAGTTCTTCGAAACCAACGAGAACAAAGAGAAAATGTACCAGAATCTCTGGAACACAGGTAAAGCAGTGGTTAGAGGGAAATTTAAAGTACTAAATGCCCACATCAGAAAGCAGGAAAGATCTAAAATCGATACCCTAACATCACAATTAAAAGAACTAGAGAAGCAAGAGCAAACAAATTTAAAAGCTAGCAGAAGACAAGAAATAGCTAAGATCAGAGCAGAACTGAAGGAGATAGAGACAGGAAAAGCCCTTCAAAAAAATCAATGAATCCAGGAGCTTGTTTTTTTTAAAAAAGATTAACAAAATAGACCACTAGCAAGACTAATAAAGAAGAAAAGACAGACAAATCAAACAGACACAATAAAAAGTTATAAAGGGGATACACCACTGATCCCACAGAAATACAAACTACCATCAGAGAATACTATAAACATCTCTATGCAAATAAACTAGAAAATCTAGAACCAACAGATAAATTCTTGAACACATACACCATCCCAAGACTAAACCAGGAAGAAATCGAATCCCTGAATAGACCAATAACCAGTTCTGTAATTGAGGAAGTAATTAATAGTTTAAAAAAAAAAAAAACAGCCCAGGACCAGACAGAATAACAGCCGAATTCTACCAGAGGTAAAAAGAGGAGCTGGCACATTCCTTCTGAAACTATTCCAAACAATAGAAAAAGAGGAACTCCCCGTTAACTCATTTATGAGGCCAGCATCATCCTGATTCCAAAACCTGATAAAGACACAAAAACAACAACAAAAATTCAGGACAATATCGTTGATGAACATAGATGTGAAAATCCTCAATAAAATATTGGCAAACCAAATACAGCAGCACATCAAAAAGCTTATCCACCACAATCAAGATGGCTTCATCCCTGGGATTCAAGGCTGATTCAACATACATAAATCAATAAGTGTAATCCAATACATAAACAGAACCAATGACAAAATCCACATGATTATCTCAATAGATGCAGAAAAGGACTTCAATAAAATTCAACACCCCTTCATGTTAAAAAACTCTCAGTAAACTGGGTATTGATGGAACATATCTCAAAATAGTAAGAGCTATTTATAACAAACCCATAGCCAGTATCATACTGAACGGGCAAAAGCTGGAAGCATTCCCTTTGAAAATTGGCACAAGACAAGGATGTCCTCTCTTACCACTCCTATTCAACATAATGTTGGAAGTTCTGGCCGGAGCAATCACACAAGAGAAAGAAATAAAGGATATTCAAATAGGAAGAGGGGAAGTCAAATTGTCTCGGTTTGCAGATGACATGATTGTATATTTAGGAAACCCCACCATCTCAGCCCAAAATCTCCTTAAGCTGATAAACAACTGCAGCAAAGTCTCAGGATACAAAATCAATGTGCAAAAATCACAAGCATTCCTATACACCAATAATAGACAAGCAGAGAGCCAAATCATGAGTGAACTCCCATTCACAATTGCTACCAAGATAATAAAATACCTAGGAATACAACTTACAAGGGATGTGAAGGACCTCTTCAAGGAGAACTACATACCACTGCTCAAGGAAATAAGAGAGGACACAAACAAATGGAAAAAAACATTCCATGCTCATGGATAGGAAGAATCAATACCATGAAAATGGCCATACTGCCCAAAGTAATTTATAGATTCAAGGGTATCCCCATCAAGCTACCATTGACTTTCTTCAAATAATTAGAAAAAAATACTTTAAATTTCATGCGGAACCAAAAAAGAGCCAAGACCATCTTAAGCAAAAAGAGCAAAGCTAGAGGCATCACGCTACCTGACTTCCAACTATACAAGGCTACAGAAACCAAAACAGGATGATACTGGTGCCAAAACAGATATATAGAGCAATGGAATAGAACGGAGGCCTCAGAAACAACATCACACATCTACAACCATGTTATCTTCAACAAATCTGAGAAAAACTAAGCAATGGGAAAAGGATTCCCTATTTAATAAATGGTGCTGGGAAAACTGGCTAGCCACATGCAGAAAACAGAAACCGGACACCTTCCTTACACCTTATACAAATATTAACTCAAGATGTATTAAAGACTTAAATGTAAAACGTGAAACTATGAAAACCATAGAAGAAAATCTAGGAGATACCATTCAGGACATAGGCATGGGCAAAGACTTCATGACTAAAACACCTAAAGCAATTGCAACAAAAGCCAAAATTGACAAATGGGATCTAATTAAACTAAAGAGCTTCTGCTCAGCAAAAGAAACTATCATCAGAGTGAACAGGCAACCTACAGAATGGGAGAGAAGTTTTGCAATCTATCCATCTGACAAAGGTTTAATATCCAGAATATACAAGGAACTTAAACAAATTTACAAGAAAAAAACCAAACAACTCCATCAAAAAGTAGGCAAAGGATATGAACGGATACTTCTCAAAAGAAGGCATTTATGTGGCTAACAAACATATGAAAAAAAGCTAATCATCACTGGCCATCAGAGAAATGCAAATCAAAACCACAACGAGATACCATCTCATGCCAGTTAGAATGGCGATCATTAAAAAGTCTGGAAACAACAGATGCTAGTAAGGATGCGGAGAAATAGGAATGCTTTTACACTGTTGGTGGTAGTGTAAATTAGTTCAACCACTGTGGAAGACAGTGTGGCAATTCCTCAAGGATCTAGAACCAGGAATACCATTTGACCCAGCAATCCCATTACTGGGTATATACCCACAGGATTATAAATCATTTTACTAGAAAGAAACATGCACACATATGTTTATTGCAGTAATATTTACAATAGAAAAGACTTGCAACTAACCCAAATGCCCATCAATGATATACTGGATAAAGAAAATGTGGTCCATATACACTATGGAATACTATGCAGCCATAAAAAAGAATGAGTTCATTTCCTTTGCAGGGACATGGATGAAGCTGGAAACCATCATCCTTGCAAACTAACACGGGAACAGAAAACCAAACACCGTTATGTTCTCACTCATAAGAGGGAGCTGAACAATGAGAACACATGGACATAGGGAGGGGAACATCACACACCAGGGCCTCTCGAGGGCTGGGGGGAAAGGGGAGGGAGAGCATTAGGACAAATACCTAATGCATGCAGGGCTGAAAACCTAGATGACGAGTTGATAGGTGCACCAAACCACCATGGCACATGTATACCTATGTAACAAACCCACACATTCAGTACATGTATCCCAGAACTTAAAGTAAAAGACAAAAAAGTAAACAAAATAATCAACAGACACTTGACTAAAGATGATATAAATATGACAAGTAAGCACATTAAAGCTGTGCACTATCATGGGCCTTTAGATAAATGCAAATGAAAAATGTGATGAGATACAAGCACACACCTATAAGAATAGCTAAAATAAAAGATAATGACAATACTCAGTGCTGGTGAAGGCATGTGGCAACTAGAACTCTTGTATAGTGCTGGTAAGAATGCAAGATGGTACTACAACTCCAGAAAACAGTTTTGAAGTTTCTTATAAAGTTAAGCACACTTATTACATGACCCAGCAATCCCACACCTGGCTGTTGGTATACCAATGTACACAGCAGTTATATTTGTAAACATCCCAAAGATATTTGGGAATAACTGAAATATCTTTCTGCAGGTGTATGGACAAACAAACTTGGTACATTCATATAATGGGATACTACTCAGCAATAAAAAGGAATACATTTTTTACACAGTGAACAACTTATAGATGAATCTCAAAGGCATTATGCTGAGTTAAAGAAGCCGGTCACATAACATTACATGCTGTATGATTCCATTTAAATGACAATTCTTGAAGGGTTATAACTGTTCAGTGATTGCCAGGGTCAGTCAACGAAGAATATGACTATAACAGATCTACACACAGGGTTATTAAATAGACAAGAATAGGAATGAAAAATGTAAGAGTTACTCTTCAATAATTAGGGAGGGAGGACATAAAAAGGCAAGGAAGACACTGGATTAGGACAAAACAGTCTTTCTTCAGAGTTTGGTCGTGGCGAAAGTCAGAGTGACAAGAGAATTACAGGAAGGACAAAAGGGACCCTTATGGAAATCCTGAAGATTACCATTGTAAGCTCTGACGAGGCAACTCTGGCAATAGAAAGAAAAGAGGAGAAGCTAAGCTGGCTAAAGAGAGAGCCAAGATTTGCTACAGAGAGGGCTTGAAGACAAAATGATAAATGGATATCCTAGTTTTTATTGCTCCAGAGAGTACGCAGGAAAAAGGGAATCCCTCTATTAACAACCACTCATATGTTTGGAAAATTAAAGTGGGACAAATAAGGCAGGGATGCTAATAGGGTAATCCCTGGGAGCACCTTTCCCACTTTATCACAGTGATGATATGCTAGGTAGACTCCTCATCATTACGTCGTAACTCCTCACCTCCAAAATACACCTGGATTGTGACCCCAGGTGATGAAGAAATATGTCTCAGGTCAAATAGTCTGCACTCCAAAAGGAATTTTCCAGTAAGAAGACCTACTGGAATGTTTGGTGGATCTTTCAAGATCCCCTTAGGATTTAAGTTCTAAGGAAGTCAAGATGAAGAGGTAAGGACAAAGGGGAAATGGTCTGGCATTTTACAAAGGGACTCTCAAGCGAAACTGGAAGGAATCTCTGGAATCTCTGATGATATAGGGATATAGGGTTCACAAAGCAAGAAAAATTAGACATATGACAAAGAACTAGGTGTAAGGCGAAGTGATAATAAAAAATGTTTCAACTTTTCTGACCATTCTTTGAAGAAGGAGCTAGTTTCTTAAACTGTCACTATTTCTGAGTACTAGCACTCATTATAAATAAACATTACTTTATTGAGAGTAATTCTGTTTTTAAAAGTGAGTGTTCTTTAATCTTTCTATGCTTAGAGGTAAAGACCTAGATCTTCTATGCATAAGAGAAAATATAAGAGGTACTGACATTGAGTGAGTTTGTGCTATGAAGGAAAGCACTGGAAACTAACTTGGGTTAAAATTAGTGTTCACAGGCTTCAAAGTATAGAAATTAATCTTTTGCTTGGGAAGGGGTCTCTTAAGCAAACAGGTAATAATATTTAATTGAGAACACAACATTTCCATTCTTAATATTATTTAAGAAATTGTTTATTGAAATTTCTTTGTGAAATGTGTGCTTAACCTAGAAGAGTGCTACTCATGGAATGTTACTAAGCACTACCAGTTCTGCTATGATCCATGAATATCAAAGTTATTGAAGTTCAATAACCTTGTGACAATTCAACTAAAGTGTTATCAGGAAAAAAAAGACACATACATGGTCAACAAGCATAAAAAATGCTCATATTCATTAATCATCAGAGAAATGCAAATCAAAACCATAAGATATACCATTGCACATCAGTCAGCATGGCTATTATTAAAAAACCAAACCATAACAGATGTTGGTGAGTTTGCAGAGAAAAGGCAATGCTTATATACTGCTGGTGGGAATGTAAATTAGTTCAGCCACTGTGGAAAGCAGTTTAGAGATTTCTCAAAAACTTTAATTTAAAACAGAACTACCATTTGACCCAGGAATCTCATTACTGGGTATATACCCACAGAAATATAAGTTGTTCTACCAAAATGACACATGCGCTCATATGCTCACTACAACACTATTCACAAAAGCAAAGAGATGGAATTAACTCAGGTACCCATCAACGGTGGACTAGATAAAGAAAATGTGGTACATATACACCATGGAATGTTACACAGCCATAAGAAAGAACAAAATCATGTCCTTTTCAGCAACATACAAGCATCTTGAGGCCATTATCCTAAGGGAATTAGTTCAGGAAAAGAAAACCAAATACCACATGTTCTCACTCAGAAGTGGGAGCTAAACCTTGAGTACCCATTGATTCAGAGGGGAAAAATAGACACCAGGGCCTACTTGAGGGTGGAGGATGGAAGGAGGGTGAGATTCAGAAAAGTGCCTATTGGGTACTATGTTCACTTTACCAGGTAACGAAATAATTTGCATACCAAACCCCAGCAACTTGCATGTAACAAATCTGTTACCCATGTAACAAATCTGCACATGTACCCCCTGAACCTAAAATAAAAGGCGACTAATTTAAAAAAAAACATTAAAAGTATACAAAGTTTAAACTATTTGCAAGGAGTTCTTTTGGTTTCAGGTGTCCAAAGTCATATAAGAAATAAAATGGGCCGGGTGCAGTGGCTCACGCCTGTAATCCCAGCACTTTGGGAGGCTGAGGCGGGTGGATCATCTGAGGTTGGGAGTTTGAGACCAGCCTGACCAACACGGTCTCTACCCATCTCTACTAAAAATCAAAAAAATCAACCGGGCGTGGAGGCGCATGCCTGTAATCCCAGCTACTCGGGAGGCTGAGGCAGAAGAATGGCTTAAACTCAGCAGGTGGAGGTTGCAGTGAGCCAAGATTGTGCCATTGCACTCTAGTCAGGGCGACAAGAGTGAAACTCCATCTCAAAAAAAAAAAATAAAATAAAATAAAAATAAAAAATAAAAAATAAATAAATAAAATGACCTGGTCCTAAAGAAAGTTATAAACTACAGAAATAAGGCACACATATTAAAATATAATAACAATTTATGTTTTAGCCAAAGTTGTTTACTAGGGGATGCCACAGTGATTGCACTACTCTGAATGTTCAGTACCAAATTTCTAGATGGCACCTTGTCAGAAGTTAATAGGCTTCTAGCAAATATCAAGAAACGTGATATCTGAGCACTAATGCACTCCTGCACCTGGTATGAGCTGCATTTGTATAATATGACTATTAACTAAATCTTCATCTTAATTGTACTGCATTCTATGAATTCCTGTAGATCCTATTCTGGGTGTAAAGTATAGAAAATAGGTTGAACTAGAGTTTCCTTTATAAAGTTGACTTAAAAGTATCCAGAGAGTTGAAATGAGGATTAATATGGCAATTTGCAAAAAAAAAAAAAAATAAAAAATAAAAAATAATAAAATTAAAAGTAGACTAATAAGAAAGGAAAAACTAACAGAAAAAACGCTAGTGGTTTAAACAAAAAAAAGACAAAAGCAGAAATAATATAATAGAGAATATGCTTGCCAAATACATGTACATAATATTTTCTCTCTGTTCAAATTTGAACAACTGCTTATTGAAATCATACATTATTTATTAATTGTCAAAGAGAATTTTCGAGATACTCTTTTCTACCCTCTTCATAAATACATCTTGAATTATGGCTTGTCTAAAAGCTGAAATAAAAAGTGAAAGGGTTAATTCACACTAATCTGATGTTTGGTCTTTGACAAGTTAAATAATCCCTCATTATTCCTCCAATTTATAAATTTATTTCTCTCTAACCTTTTTATCTTACCTCCAGCTAGAGAAATTCCAGTTAGATAGATGAGAAGTAGTGGATAATTTCTTTTCACAAATAATTAATCTGAATAAAAAAGAAATAGAAAGTTATTAATTTCTGTATAGTCTGGATCATTGCCTCATTCTGATTAAGCTTCAGTTTAGGACCTGACTTAGAAATGGGTCAGTTGGACTCAGTTACCATAGACTCTCACTGTTTTGTTTTCAGGCAGCTTAGACACACAATCATTTATGAAACAAAATTGTATGGTTTTTGAGCCAAATATGGAATTTGGGACATGTTGTAGTGAAAGTGAACACCTTAATGAAAAGTTCTATGAAAAGTCTGTTAAGTATCATTTGAGTAAGTTGCTGTCATCTGTCATCTAAGGCCAAGGGTACCCATGAGATTGGCTTCTTCTAGTTCCTTTATAAAATAAATTATTATTTGGAATTTATCTTTTAATTGAATGTCTCTTTTATTGTAGTTACATGGTAAGTTAAATGATATGTATTTTTCTCTATATATCTTCGCATTCCTTACCCAATACACATTTTAAGAAAATAATTATTTTCAGTATACCTCAGCTACAACTGACAAACAATGATTTTTACAATTCTGAGGTTCAGAGAGGATAAAAGCATATTACCAACCTAGATCAGAGCTAGCTATGAAAATCAGATAGGAATTTAACCTGATATACATATGCTTTATGGACTTTTGCCTTATACACTGATCTTGTCCTGTAAATAATATTTCCTTTTGAATGAACAAGAACATAATAAAAGCCATTTTGGATCAGACCCATAGTCTATCCAGCTCAGTATTCTGTTTCTGATATGTCAGATGAGCAATGCTGCGCACACAGTAGGCAATCAATATTTCATTGAACTGTTTTTGAAATAAACAGTCACATCTGACTTTTAAGGCACAAATCCAAAATAAAAGCCAGGTCTTCCATAAGATGCATGCTAATTTAACTCCTTTCTGAATCACCATTTGCAATATATAAAATCTTTTAACATACAAAATAGTATTTCTTTTATTTACAGTAGAATAGCTATTTCTACCCTGTGTCTCAGTAATCCCACTTCTGATAAATACCTCAGAGAATTTTTGCAAATGTGCACAGTCACAAATGAATGATTCCCAATGCCCTGTTCTTTCCACTGCCTCCAAAGTGAAAATTTTTACAACGACTTCAAAGTCTTGGATTCATATTTTACCAACTTTAGAAAACTGGTTCAAAAGCTAGGAATGATGTTGTTGTTGTGCTTTTGATGTGGCTAATCCTGAAAAAGAGTGGGCTGAAAGATATTTCTGTTGCTATTGTCGTCATTTATCTGTTGGTTTAATGTAAAGGCAGCATTAGATAATTCTATAGCTAGATAAATGGTTAACTGGGGGTGATCCTGTCCTTCAAAGGATATTTGGCAATGTCTGGAGACATTTTTGGCTGTCAAAACTTGGGAAGGAAGGTGCTATTGGCATTTGGGGAGTAGAGGTCAGAGATGCTGCTAAGTATTACACTGCACAGGACAGTCTCCTTAAAACATTGTCCAGCTCAACATGTCTACAGTTCTGTTTGAGAAACTATGATCTAGAGGTGAGAATTTTGGTACATACTATTGCAAATTTTAGAAAAAATATTCAAAAATCATATAATGTGGGTAATAAAACAGAGAGAAATTAAGAAATTTACAAAGCATGCTACACTCTGCTCTAACCAATTACCAGGTAATAAAAGCCATATCTAGAATTAAATGTGTAGGTTCTATGGTAAGTAAAATGGGATACAGGAGTGCAGAGCAGTATAGTCCTTTAAGAGAGCTTTCTTTGTTTTGTTTTGTTTTGTTTTTAACCTTGCCCTCACCTGCCCTTCTGATAAGTCTCTTCTTTTTGCTTTTTCTTCCCTTAAGAGTTTTTTTCAAATAGCTCTTGGATAGTAACATCACAGAGATAAGGAAAATGTTTATTAAAAATGAGTTTTCTGAGCACTATGCTTACATTAAAGAATTTTCGAATCCTACAATTCTCAAACCTAATGTGGAATTATCCCTAAAGTATCTGTAATAATAGCAAATGTTTTATTATTTCCTACCATATTATCTATTAATAATCAATCAACTCTAGTAATAATAAAACTTTGTTTTTATTATTCAAGTTTTGAAAAGGTTTCCTGTCAAAGAGAAATTGTAAGTCTTGGCTACTCTGTTAAAATCAAAGATTTTTAGAGAAACAATCTTTTTGATAACTCACTCACTCTCTCTCTCTCTCTCTCTCTATATATATATATATATACACACACACACACACATATATTTCTGATAACTATATATTATAATCACCAAACGTGACATTTATTATTAAAATAAAGATCGAATATTAGCACTTTGAGAAATGGTAAATATGTAGATTTATTTTTTTCTACTTTTCCAAGACTTTTTTTTTTTCATTTCATTCTATTCACTTAAATCCTACATTCAGCATCTCATCTTGTCTTCTTATGTTTATCTGTCACTTCCAAATTATGAATTGGATAGTTTTTCAGGTCACCTGTGACAACCACTCAAACCCACTTCTCTTGTCTTTAAGCTTCTGTTCCCTATGATATCATCTATTTGCCTCTGCTAATAGTGCTTTACCTCTTCTATAGCTCTACTCTCTTTTACCTGTCACTTGAAGAGTTCTAGGCTAGGCTAATGTTCAAATTAAACCTAAAACGCCAGAACTGTGAAACCAGCAAAGTGTACTCTGCCTGCTCAGGGGGAAAAAACAGTTTTTCTCTTATAAGTAGGAAAGACCCTCAGTTTCAACCTCTCTCAAATTTTTAGGAAACTGAGTCTATTTCTTCATATACAAACTAGAAAGACTGCCAGTCAGTTAGAATAATTCCTCATTTTACTCTTATACTAAATGGGCACCTGAGCTATAGAAAGCAAGCAACAGAAGTGGTCTCATTTGAGATTCTGCTTTGCCTATCTGCTACACACATTCAAAAGTACTGCATTGGGAATCAAGAAGACCTAGGTTGAACACCTAGGCAAACCAAATAATCTCTATGAGCTTCTGTTTTTGTTGTGTTTGTTTTGGGATTTTTTTGTTGTTTTTCTAATTGGTTAAAAATAAAGGATAATGCCTGGCCAGATTACCTCAGATTACTTTAGTTATCAAATGAAATGATGTATGTGAGACATTCTGTAAACTATTAAGTTTCATCCCAGTTAAGCTATTTTATGCAATAAATGATTTGTATAATTCTATATTTCCATTATACAAACAGAAGCAAAACACAGACTCCTGGAACTCACTGCCAATTTACTCCATCAGAATCTGCAAAAGTGAGGTCCAGTCATCTGCATTTTTAACAGAGACATCAAAATTTGAGAAATATTATATGATACTATGCTCTCTTCATTTCTAGTGAACTCTTTTTACTTCAATGGGAGTTTGTCAAGTACTATCTAATTTTCTGATCATCTTAAAATCACTTGTTAGAAGATGACAAAAAATGTGTTAACACAAAACAATCATAATATTAAAAATTAAGTGGCTTAGAATCTTAACTGGAATTGTTTCATAAATGTTTTTAACTTAAAGTTTGTTCTCTGTAACACACTGGGTTCAAAACATTTAGAGAATTAAGCATAATTAATCACAAAAAATTACCCAATTTACCGAGGAATTATAATTTTCCACATTAGTTTTGTTCATGTCAAATTTTAACATGCTCAATAGCTGCTGAGTTAAGATACTTGTATTGGTTCTTTACATCTCAATTATCCCAGTCAAATTCACAACCTTCTAATTATCCACCATATCTGATTTATCAATATGTGACTGATGTTACTTTAGTTAAGCTTTCATAAGTAGAGTTAATTAGGTCCCAAAAGAACAATTTGGAAGATCCTACACCTATTGTCTCTATTATTGTAGCCCTGTTCTAAGGGTGAAAGGAGAAAAAGGTAGCTGCCTATTTAGGTGAAACAGTGTAGAAGGTATTGCTAAATCTGGTAGACAGGAAGAAACAAAGCTAAGATATAAGATAATCCAAAACAAAAAAATTGAATAAATATAATAAAGAATGAATAATTCTGCCTACAGTGAAAGAGGTAAATTATCACGCCTATAATCCTAGCACTTTGGGAGGCTGAGGCGGGTGGATTGCCTGAGCTCAGGAGTTTGAGACCAGCTTGGGCAACACGGTGAAACCCTGTCTCTGCTAAAATACAAAAAAAATAGCCGGATGTGGTGGCCTGTGCCTGTAGTCCCAGCTACTCGGGAGGCTGAGGCAGGAGAATCGCTTGAACCCAGAAAGCAGAAGTTGCAGTGAGCCGAGATCGCACTGTACTCCAGCCTGGGAGACGGAGTGAGACTCCAATTCCAAAAAAAAAAAAAAAAAAGGGAAAATTATATTTTTAAAGATAACATGTGGATTCTTAAAAGTTAACCTTAATCATTACTATGACAAAATAAGCATATCCAGATTTCATCCTAACATATGTAATGGAAATGACGCAAATATCCATCACCAGAACAGATAAATTACAATATATTCATATGGTGGAAAACTCTAGAACAGTGAAAATGAATAAGCAAGCCATACCTATGTACAATAACCTGGTTGAGGAACATTATGAGTTACAAAAATCACAGAAGAAGAAAAACAGTCTCATTTCATTTATACAAAGTTCAAAATTAGGCAGCACTAAAGGATATGTTGGTTAGAGATGCAGATACTATAGTAAAACCATAAAACAGAAAATTTATACATAAATTCAAGACAGCAGCTGACTCTAAAAAAATGAAGAAAAGAAATGCAATTAGAAAGGAGTACACAAGGGAATTTAAAGGGTATAATATCCTTTTGCTTAAATTGGGTGATAGTTCACAAGTTTATATTTGTTATATTGCTTTTATTTTGTACACACATTTTATAACTATTTTACAGGTATTCAATATTTAATATACAACTAAAATTTTATATATTCTTTCCTTTTAATATTTTCTCTATAATAAAAAGTTTTATTTTAACAGATTTGTTTGCTGCTTTTAACAACAGCAGTTATAACTGAATACACATGTACTTTAAATAAATCATGCTATTCCTGTGCCTAAGTTTTAAGAAAAATATAAACCTCATTTTAAGAAATCAGATATCTAAGAAAAAACGAGAGGGAAATTTTTGGAATCAAATTTAGTTCGGAACTCACAAAAACAAAAACCACTTCTTAATTTTCTAAGTGGTTAGCATAGGCTACTATTCATTTTTTACTTAAGGCGGACATTAACAACAAATATCCTAACAACAAATATCTTCAGATTTTAATTTTACTAAAAAACTGATGCTATCCTAAAGATCTTTTCCTTAAGAAATTCCATAAAACATTTTCAAAACACTTCTTTTTTTTTTTTTTGAGATGGAGTCTCCCTCGGTCGCCCAGGCTGGAGTGCAGTGGTGCGATCTCGGCTCACTGCAAGCTTCGCCTCCCGGGTTCCCGCCATTCTCCTGCCTCAGCCTCCCGAGTAGCTGGGACTACAGGCGCCCGCCATCTCGCCCGGCTAGTTTTTTTTTTTTGTATTTTTTTAGTAGAGACGGGGTTTCACCGTGTAGACCAGGATGGTCTCGATCGATCTCCGGACCTCGTGATCCACCCGTCTCGGCCTCCCAAAGTGCTGGGATTACAGGCTTGAGCCACCGCGCCCGGCCCAAAACACTTCTTAAAAAAGGCTTATTCTTATAGCTTACCTACATATAAGTCTAGGAACTCTATATGAAACTTGAAAATGCTTAGTGGATTGTTGTGGTCTATATATGGATTTTTTTTTTTTGAAATAGCTGTGTTAAAAAATACTAAGTGTCCAGGGAAAATCTTTTTTTTAAATGTTTTTTATCTTTATACCAAAAGAAGTTCTCCAATGGTGAAATACAATTGTTTATCTAGTATAGAAACTGATTAAACTGATGAAATCTGCTAAGTTTTATCTGTTTCTGTAAAGTAAGTATTAATTCTCAAATATAGGGACATCAAAAATAAAGCAATCTTGGCCGGGCGCGGTGGCTCAAGCCTGTAATCCCAGCACTTTGAGAGGCCGAGACGGGCGGATCACGAGGTCAGGAGATCGAGACCATCCTGGC
>NW_012115455.1:2047901-2058412 GCF_000951035.1 Colobus angolensis palliatus
CCGTCTCTACTAAAAATACAAAAAATTAGCCGGGGCATGGTGGCGGGCGCCTGTAGTCCCAGCTACTCGGGAGGCTGAGGCAGGAGAATGGCGGGAACCCGGGAGGCGGAGCTTGTAGTGAGCGGAGATTGCGCCACTGAACTCCAGCCTGGGCGACAGAGCGAGACTCCGTCTCAAAAAAAAAAAAAACAAAAAACAAAAATAAAGCAATCTTTATACAGTTTCACCTACTGAAGTGGTTTCCAGGTTGTACTTTCCTAAAACCTTGTATTTTAAAAGGTTTGTTTTTCCAGCATGGAAGGTTTGTAATTAGGGTAACAGTTTGAAGCCTACCACCAATTACATTAACATTACAGAGTAAAACAGTAGTTTTTAGATCCATGTTTGGTTCAAAAGGAAACAAAAATAAAAACAAGCTTATCCAATGAGATGCTTATTTCCCCTATATACTGAAATACTAAAGATGGGAAAAAATTTCGTCCAACTTGTTAAATTCCTTAGTAAGAGAATATAATAATTTTTTTCCCAAACAAAATTTCAGTTCTTCCTTGGAATATCCAAGGGTTTTGAATTGAAATGAATCGACAATTCCCAGGATGCCCTTCCTTTCCATAAATCCACAGTGTCTAATAACTTTGGAACATTTTCATGTCACATATAAAACGCCAACTACTATCTAGTATTTCACTTAACCTCCCTGCACATTACAGACTTTGTAGTAATTTTCGTATCTTATATATCTATTGGAAAAATAAAGTGCGAATATATATTTCACATAAACGTTACCTATTAAGTCTAGCCTAAAACTTTAAGAATCATGAACCGTTTTAACGCCGTAAGTGAACTTCACAACTCAAATTTACCAGCCGCACTATCCCTTAGGCCCTTATTTTATACGATTATAATTTTTTGAAAAATACGTTAAAAGTCCTATACCTTTTTCCTTCATCCGTTAAGGCTTAAACTCTGAGACAATGGTGGGGGACGAAGTGAAATCTGAGGAAAAAGGTGGGGCGGAAGGTTAGGAAGACTTTGGGGTAGGACAAAAGAAAGAACTAGAAGGTTGGTTGGGTGACGAAACCTTTAGGTGCCAGGTTAGACTGGGTGCAGGCGAAGGACCCAAGGTGGGAGCTGGGGCGCGTAACCTCTTGCCCTCGAGCCCCCCAACGCCCCCAAGCGACTGGAACCCGTTCTAACCGCCGCTCCCTGCGGCAGCCATTTTGGAGTTGCACCAGCCCCGCCCCTCGGAGGCACGAGGCCCCCTCCCCTCGGGCCAGGAGTAGAAACAGGAAACGGGATTGCAAACCTAGTAGCTGCGCCTGCCGACTATTCAGGACTAGCGCAGGACTCCGGGCGCTCTGCCAGCCTACTCGTGCCGCTGCCCGGGCACTAGCCTCCCGAGAAAAGTCGTGGGACCATGTCGAATATGGAGAGTATCCTTTCCTGTTTGTAAAGCTGCTCTTAGGGCATAGGGAAAGGAGGGGAGGGCAGAGGTTGGGACCCTGGGAAATGCCTGGTAGTGACCTTTTCGGTCTAGCTGTGGAGGGATGAGAACGCTGACACCGATCAGTGGGCTCCAGCAGCTTGGTTTTAGTTTTTCTGTTTTTGTTGTTGTTGTTGTTGTTGTTTGTTTGTTTGTTTTTTTTTCCTTGGGACTCGCTGCCATCCTAGAATCAGGGGAGATGGGACTGCTTTAGGGAATGGTCAGGGGAGTTGCCGCACTGGTTTGAGATTTAGAGCGCGAGCCCTCCCACTCTGAGAGCTTCTGTCACCTGTCCTTTAGTGAATTCTTCCTCTTTGAAATTGTTGGGAAACTGTGCGAGAACAGAGGCAAGGCGACAGGAGTTTGCCAGAGGTTTAGGGTGTAGGTGTAGGTTTTGATTGCAGTATGAGGGCAGATAGCTTTTGTTGAACTTCACTTCTTTTACTGGATGGAGGTGACCAGTAAGGAGGTAAAGTGCTTAACACCAAGCCTCCAAACTAAGATGATTGCTTGCATAATAATAAGATTTAACACATGAGGAAACTCATATAGTTCCCTAAAGCTATAAAATTCATCAGTTGCACCTGTGTTCCCACTTAAGAAATGAGGTCGGAGTTTAGAACCAAGCTGTGTAAAGCCCTGAATTGAAGGATGAAATTGTTTTTCTCAACCGAAATGTTGCTGTAATTCCTCTTCTTCAAGGAGTTGGTATTGTGGAAAATAGAATAGCTTGGTGTACTGCCGATGAATGAAACTTGGCAAAATAATAAAATGCGAGTAATAGTAGTTGTTTGACAGCTCATGTTAAAGCTCTTTTGGCTTCATTCGTTGGTAAGCCTAAAATATAGAAAGACATTTGGTGAAAGAATTATGTAAACCATACTGAGAATATTGTTAACATTATGTCATGTGCTGGACTGGCCGAGAATAAAATATGAACCCTTGAGGAGGGGCACTGATGGGGCATTTCATCAACATAGTAGATGACTAAAAGGCCTACTTATCACTACAGTTTAAAGGATAATAAAGGAAGTGTAATTGTATCAGCATAATAAAGGGAAGAGCACTGGAATATGAGTCAAATCAATTTCTAATCCCAGTTTCTCTTAAGCCTGTGAGTTAGGACAAGTCATATAGCCTTTCCTGCAAAGCTTACTCATCTGTAATGCATAACTGACCTGCCAACCTTATAAAGCTGTTGTGAAGATGAAATGGAAGTGCTTATTAAATTGTAAAGTTTTGAACATGCTTTTAAGTATGAGGAAATAAATTACAAATCATTATCCCTTTTCCCAGAACCTTTAGAAGTATTTGAGGTAATAGCTCTAAACGTGTTTTTGTTTCCTATTCCAATCAAGTTATTTTTGGTCTAAATCTATCTTACATAATTTCTGATAACAAGATAACTATTATACTGACCAATTTTCTTTAACTGAAAGGAATGCCTGACTGTAATCAAAGTTAATGGTACTGTTATCAATAATTTAATACCCAACAAAAGTGAACGATTAACTTCCCTTCAGTCTACCATAAAAAAAAAGAAGGAGGTTTAACTTGACTCATACCATCTGGCTGTGATTAAGTCTCTTGGTTCATTTATGTGGAATATGTTCAGTCCAGACTTTTTTCTTGGAGTATAGAACAGGAGAATGACATATGGACTCAGAGCTGTCTTCCATAAATAAGTCGAGCTGAATCTTGAGTAACACTTGTCACCTTTATAAATGCAAAAATTCCTTTGTTATAGTGTATAAGAAGATTGTGCTGGCACAATTCGATTAGCATGATCATTTTGACTTCTGTCTTTGGAGCAATATTTACACAAGGTGTTTAGGGACTAGGGTTAGATTAACTATAGGGATGAAATAATAGTAAAAAAATAAGGGATACTTTTCTGGTCCAAGCGCTCTCTCTCTGACACACACGCGATCGCTCTGTCTCGCTTGCTTTCTCTCTTTCTGCTTCTCTACAGTTTTACCTCTTTTCTGGGTAACTCATAACTCATTTTGTTGTTCTTGTACTTAGCTCAAGCGTGCTTCATTTACAGGAGGTTTTCCATCTTCCTAATCTTCTAACCTACCATCCCCTCCAAAACTAGGAATTTGAGAGTATCAGTTCCCACCAGTTTCTATCCCGTCCTCTTTTCCCCGAGTTTTACCATCCAAAGCCTCCCCAAGCCTCCCATTGTAATCATATATTTATTTATCTCTTTCATTAGACTGTGAGTTCTCGAAGGATGGCTTTTATATTTATAATCTTTGTATCCTCATTTCCGTGAATGGTGCTGGGCCCATAGTGGACACAAAATAAGTGACCTTCTATTAAGATTTAGTTATTAGCATATATTTGAATCTCTACCATGGGCTAAACAATGCCCCTATGCTATGGGTATATAGAGGGTTATCAGATCCATCCTCAACTTTGAGCAGCTTTTGATCTAGTGATGCCAGGACACACATGGGTGGGAATAAATAACAATACAAGGAAGCATATATTAACTGAGATGAATGCTAGAACAGCAATTTTTTAAAAAATTATCCTTTAAATTCTGTGATAACATGTGCAGAACGTGCAGGTTTGTTACATAGGGTATACATGTGCTATGGTGGTTTGCAGCACCCATCAACCCGTCATCTGCATTAGGTATTTCTCCTAATGCTATCCCTCCTCTTGCTCCCTAACCCCCGACAGGCCCCGGTGTGTGATGTTCACCTCCCTGTGTGCATATGTTCTCATTGTAGAACAGCAGTTCTTGATCCCATTGTGGACTTGCTAAACTCTTTGAAATTGTGTAAAATTTTGTATGGTAGCATATGCATTTTCTTGAGAAGACTGTCTACAGCTGTCGTCTTTCTCTAAGAGATTCTAACCTGAGAAAGGTTAAGAACCAACAAAGTAGGTAATAAGTACTGTAGATATTCTGAAAGTAGAAAGATGGATGTTCTAGATTGGTATTGTCTCCTTCTGTAGTCACCCAGACAGCTGAGACTGTGTTATAGTCAGATTGCCAGCTACCTTAAAGATATGTTACCCATTTTGAACCTTCTGAATCACTCTAAATCCTAAAGCAGAACTAATAAAAAAACAGGCTATGATAACGCTGACAAATGTATTGTATTTTGACTAAGATATTAATATTTCAATTTTGCTTTTAAAATATACTTGACAGTAGCCCTATAATTTATGACCTAATATGTTTTATAATAAATATTAAATATAACGATTGTTTATGGCTCATCATTTGACTCCATTTGAGGGCCAATTCTGAGCAATTCCCTATGAAAGTTAAAATGCAAAGAGGGAAATAAGAGTTCAGCTGGACTTGAATTCTTCGATGTTCCAGTATTCAGCAATTTTTTTCTCGGTTATTCATCTCTGGACTTCAGTTTTCACATCAGTAAAATGAGGGGGCTGACAAATTATCTGTAAAGTTCCTTTCAATTCTGATAATCCTCCTGTCATTCTCTGATTCCAAACTCTACTTCCCCTAAATATACAAATAATGCTTAAGATGCTGTGAGCTGAAAAGGAGGAAAGTTGGATGCAAAATGCCACTTGTTGTCAAATGCGTGAATAAACAATCTATAGTATTGGTACCGCTGCCTTATTTTAGGGCAGCTGCTAGTGAAACATTTTTATTTCCTTTCTCTTGCCTGCTTTTTATCTACCTTCTGCATACCCAGGAAATTGCATAATCCTGCTTTTGACACTTGGAATAAAATAGCTTCTGCCATGCTGTGTTTAGATAACTTATTTTCACTTGGTGTTTCTCCATCCATTTCAGAGAGGCAGGGGCCATATTTCTACTATGAATTTCTGTGGTAAACTGAGTATCACAATTTTTATTCAGGAAACGAATGCATTCAATTCTAAAAGCAAGGCTTCCTTCTATATGTACAATAAATATGTTGAACCCTAATGATTCTTATTTAGATTTCAAAGCAATAATCTAAGACATAGCTGATTTCCATACTTGCTCTGTCAACAGTGTAACTACAAATAAAATACATTATGTTAATGTTTTAAAGAGATATTCAGACTTTTTATTATTACCCAATTAATGTAGGTGACTTAGCAAAGTCACGAGGAGGTAATTACAATGGCTCTCATTTATTGAACAACTACTGTATGCCAAATTTTGTGTTGAGGATTTTGTATACATTATCTGTGATCCTCAAAGCAGCACTGGGAGACAAATGATATTATCTCCATTTTATGGAAGAGGAAATTAAAGCTGTGAAAGCCACAACGCTTGTAAGCATAGAGTAAAGGACCTAGGCTGGACTCTGAAGTCTCTTCATTTTCTGCAGTGTCTCTAGAACGTACAGCACAATTAAGTTATGTTTGATGGAGTCCTATGGGTTATGCAGAGCTACTTTTTCTGTATATTGCTATTCTACTTGGGATTTTGCTTTAAAAGGAGTTTGAAAAAGATATGAATCTACACAATCACTTTATAGGAAAGGCTAGCCTAGATTCTCTTGAAGACAAATCTGTTTCATAGATATCCCCATTTAAAAGGTAATATTTAAAATTTTGATTTTCTAAAATTGGAAGGAAGGGAATTAATACTTTTTGAAAATTTGAAATTTAAATGTTCAGCTATTTATTGATTTCCTTATTTATCAATCTCAAGGTCCAAGTGAGGTAGTTTTTTGCTTTTGCATGGATTTTGGGACAAGGAAAGAAACCTGATGCCGTTAGTGGAGACCTTTGAAATCAGTTTCTCAGAGTCAGGGTTCTTGTTTATATTAACTGAAATGCAAGCGTAATGGTATGTGCTAAACCTCGCAGGAGCTGGATAAATCTAACCCAAGGAAGTAAGATACCTCCAGTTAAGAATCCTACTACCTAGATCAGGTATTGAAAAGATAGTGACTGTGAACGAGAGGACTGAGTTACTGCCCTAGTTCTGTCTCTAGCTATGTGAGCTCTCTGGCCCACCTGTCATTATAAATCAGAACTTGCTGACTTATTTTTTTCCAAAATCTACCATCTTTAATTATTTCTTAGACCTTCATATTAACAACACAGAGAGAGAGAGAGAGAGAGAGAGAGAGAGAGCTACAAGACATAGGTATACAAACAGCAGAAGTGACAATTGACAACCTGACATCAAAGGAGGAAACAGAAAACTATCAATTACATAAAATAACAGTTATTAACAATTATCAGATGGATTCTGAGTGATTAGGAAAGTGTGTACCATTTTGTATATTACTCAAAGCATACATAAATCATTTTTAAGGTATTCCCAGTTTAAAAAAAAGAAGTTTAGGCATTTAAAATTGAACCTGAACCACAGCTTAAAATGTCTTTATGTGAAACGCCATAGTACTTGAGAATATTGGTTAAGTAAGGTATTAAAGCATTAATGTTGGCAGCAGTGGCAGCAATAGAAATAATAATCCATTGAGTCATGGGGAAAATTACTTTTGAGTTAGAGGAATTCATTTTGCAACAAAGGATGCCCGAAGCACCGCTGCCAAATGCATTCATATGTGTATATGTAGCCCAGTTAGCTTATGACACCAGCCTTTCTCTGATGATGAATCTTTTGTGGTAAGCTAGAAATGAAAACATCCCTAGGTCTAAATCCTGCTTCTAACTATTGGGTAGTTTCTAAAGCCAGAATATGAGATTCCTTTAAATTCAAGTGTCTGCTATTCAAATAACTATCCTCTATGTATACTACAATAAGTGAGTATTCTCTATATTGAAGTGGAGAAAATATATTGCTGATGTGGAAAATAATAGCATCAGTGTAGCTACTGAATTGAGTTATGAACCAAATTTGAAATACTGTGCAATATGTTGGCCTGTGATGAGGTTTCGTGATCAAGTCAAAATGGGAAAAATTAAAAAGGGTAATCTGTTTTGCAAAGCTAAATGTACTCAGTTTTAAGAGCTACCCTTTCTTCTGAGACTCTCCTTTCTACATTTTTGGTGCTACTATATTTGTACTTTTAATTATATCAGTTCATGAAGTAAAAATGTTGCAGAACGTCTATGACATTAGTTTTCTAACTCTTTCAGCAGCAGAGCCCTTCTATTCTGAATGACATTGTATGTGGAATCCTAGTATGTGACACAAATAAACAGCATTCTTTTGGTATAAATTTTTTTGTAAATTTAAATGTATAACTGAGTCCTCTTCCCCAACATCAGTTGTGCTTTTTTTCTTCACAATTCATATAACACTGCATGAACACTTTTCTACTATTACTTTACTTAAAGATATCAAATGCTTCACTTCTGTTAAGCATTATACTAGGCTAATGATACAATCATGATTAGGACTCATGCTTATTCCCAGGATACCAGTTGTCTAGTTGAAGAATTAGATATGTAAACGGAGTTATAGTAAAGTACATAAAAGTATATAATGTTATATGTGAAATAAAAGGAATTTCAGAGTAAGTAGCTACTGACATTGTATAAACTTCAAATTTGTGTTTCTAACAGAGTATACTTAAAGTTTAGGAAAAGAAGATGTGAAAATAGATTCCTGAAAAGCTGCTACTTTATATTAAATTCATATCAAGCACAAACATGTTCAGTAATAATATTGTTAGACATTCCTGATAGTGTTGTCCATATTCTATCAGCGATTTACTTTCAATTTTTTGACTTTACCATAGTGTGAAAGTGATATGCAATTTAGTAGACACCATATTTTGAGTACCCATACAACCATTATTTCAACCATTCTTTATATAATAAGTGTTGAATATCTTATGTAATTTATTGAATATTGTACAGTATATTTAAATAAGTATTCTCTAAATTACAGTATTCAAGAAATTACATGAGATATCCAGTGCTTTCTTATATAATTGGCTTTGTGTTAGATGATCTTTGCCCAACTGTAGGCTAATGTAAGTATTCTGAGCACATTTGAAGGCTAGGCTAAGCTACGATATTCAGTGGGTTAGGTGCTAAATGGATTTTCAACTTAGGATATTTTTAACCTACAATGAGTTTATCCAAACATAACCTCATTGTAAGTTGAGGAACATCTGTTTATATTTAATACGAACTTTTTTTCTTTTAATTTTCAAACAACCCTCCTTTTTAAAATAAAGATACAGTCTCATGGAACAAGGATCATAAGCTCTTAATCTAATCTTTTATTTGAATGATTTTTAAAAATTATGTAATTTTAATCTTTATCTCCCTAAAAGCCACAAGAAATAAAACAGTTACCTACCACTAGGCTTAAGAAATAAAATATTACCAACTCACCTTCCTTCTCCCACCAAAGCTACCACTATCTAAACGTTAATGTTTATGATTTCCATGTGTTTCTTTATGTTTTACCACATGATCCTAAGATATAGCTATATATTAGATATTTCCAAATTTTATGTGTAGAATTATATTGCTATTTTCTTTTTTAATCAAAATGATATTTGGGATTCATTCATGATATTCATTTTCGCTTCTATATAGTTTTTCATTGTAGAAATATACTAAAATTTATCCATTCTTTTTGTAACATGAAGAGAATTCACATGTCAATTAGTAAATTATTGAATAATGGTTAGATAGTAGATTTGTCTGGTATCTCTTATTTCAGAATTGCTTTATGGCCCAATGCATGATGAGTTTTCATATACTTGAGGAAGGTGTGTATTCTCAAATTATTGGGGCAGAACTAGCTATGATTCTCTGTATGACTATGAAAGTCTGCTTCTTAATAGGGTCTTTCATACTTCTATCTCCTTATGTAGTTTTGTTAGTTAACTGAAAGAATTTTATTAGTATCTCCCAAGATTTGTTAATTTCTGTCAATTTAAAATATGTATACACAAAGACACCTTGAAGCTATGCTAGAAGTACATGGAAATCTATAATTATTTCATCAATTTGTGAATGTACTTTTTATCATTTTATAGTGACCCCTCTTTAAAATTATACTACTGCTATTACATAGTTTGTTTTGATTAATACTAATAAAGATATAGCTGCTTATTTTAGGACAGTATTTGTCTGTCATAACTTTCTGTCTTTTTACCTCTAACCTTTCTATGCCTTCATGTCTTAAAGTCCTGTTTAAAGCACATCATTGTAATTTGTGTTAATATTTTCTTAGTTTATCCTGACATTTTGGGGATATTTCTGTCCTTTCATTGTGTAATTTCTATGTGGCCTGTTTTCTTTGTGATTCACTTCTCTTTTGCTGCTTTTTGGATTTATTAAGTGGTTCACCCCATTTTTTCCTTTATTGTTTTGGAAATTACACACTGCTTCTTCAGCAGTACCCTTGACATTTCAACATGGGTAGTTTATTTAATGTCAGTTTAATCAGAAATGTTTTCTTTCTGAATAATACAAAGATTTTAAAATATTGAACTTCAGTCACTCCATTGTCTGTATTGTATTTTCATTGTGTATACTAGTTCTACCTTCTTATTTCCAAAGTTAAACATTATGATTATCTTGTATAATCAGTATTTCTCTGGATTTACCCATTTGGTTACTAATATCTATGCTCACTAAACTTTTCATTACGTCAAACATAGTTTTGTTTCTTATGAAATACAGTTGATATTCATTATCCTAAGACTCTATTTGCAAATTTTCCTGCCTTCTAAAATTGGTGACCTGAAAAATCAATAGTTGGGGCAATTTCATGGTTTTTCCAGGACATAAATAGAGCAGGAAAAATTGAGTTTGCCCAATGTGCGTGTTCCCAGCTGAGGTAGGACAAGCCATTTAATGCTCTTTCTTCTTTCTTCGGTCCACATACTGTAAACAAGTGTCTTTTTTGCTTCCTACTTAGTGCCACATATTTTTGTATTTTTGTGCTTTTTGTTGGTAATTTTATTGTTGAAAATGGTCCTCAAGCATACTGCTGAAGTGCTTCCTAGTGTTCCTAAGGGCAGTAAGGTTGTGATGTGTCTTATGGAGAAAATCCATGCATTAAAGAAGCTTCTTTCAGGCATGAATCATAGTGCTGTTGCCTGTGAAGTCAATGTTAATGAATCAACAATATATACTAAATAAGATGTTTTATAACAGAAAC
>NW_012115455.1:2058822-2074743 GCF_000951035.1 Colobus angolensis palliatus
CTATACTCTAAGTTCTAGGGTACATGTGCACAACGTGCAGGTTTGTTACATATGTATACATGTGCCATGTTGGTTTGCTGCACCCATTAATTTGTCATGTACGTTAGGTATTTCTCCTAATATTATCCCTCCCCCATTCCCCCACCCCACGACAGGCCCCAGTGTGTGATGTTCCCCGCCATGTGTCCAAGTGTTCATATTGTTCAGTTCCCACCTATGAGTGAGAACATGCGGTGTTTGGTTTTCTGTCCTTGTGATAGTTTCCTCAGAATGATGGTTTCCAGCTTCATCCAAGTCCCTACAAAGGACATGAACTCATCCTTTTTATGGTTGCATAGTATTTCATGGTGTATATGTGCCACATTTTCTTAATCCAGTCTATCATTTATGGATATTTGGGTTGGTTCCAAATCTTTGCTATTGTGAATAGTGCCACAATAAACGTATGTGTGCATGTGTTTTTATAGTAGCATGATTTATAACCCTTTGGGTATATACCCAGTAATGGGCTCGCTGGGACGAATGGTATTTCTAGCTCTAGATCCTTGAGGAATCACCACACTGTCTTCCACAATGGTTGAACTAGTTTACACTCCCACCAACAGTGTAAAAGTGTTCCTATTTCTCCACATCCTCTCCAGCATCTGTTGTTTCCTCGCTTTTTAATGATCGCAGTTCTAATGGGCATGAGATGGTATCTCATTGTGGTTTTGATTTGCCTTTCTCTGATGGCGAGTGATGATGAGCATTTTTTCATGTGTCTGTTGGCTGCATAAATGTCTTGTTTTGAGAAGTGTCGGTTCAAATCCTTTGCCCACTTTTTGATGGGGTTGTTTGATTTTTTTCTTGTAAATTTGTTTAAGTTCTTTGTAGATTCTGGATGTTAGCCCTTTGTCGAATGGGTAGATTGCAAAAATATTCTCCCATTCTGTAGGTTGCCTGTTCACTCTGATGGCAGTTTCTTTTGCTGTGCAGAACCTCTTTAGTTAATTAGATCCCATTTGTCTTTTTAGTTTTTGTTGCCATTGCTTTTGGTGTTTTCGTCATGAAGTCCTTGCCTATGCCTTTGTTCTGAATGGTATTGCCTAGGTTTTCTCCTAGGTTTTTTTATGGTTTTAGGTCTAACATTTAAGTCTTTAATCCATCTTGAATTAAGTTTTGTATAAGATGTAAGGAAGGGATCCAGTTTCAGCTTTCTATATATAGCTAGCCAGTTTTCACAGCACCACTTATTAAATAGGGAATCCTTTCCCCATTTCTTGTTTTTGTCAGGTTTGTCAAAGATCAGATGGGTATAGATGTGTGGTGTTATTTCTGAAGCCTCTGTTCCATTCCATTGGTCAATATCTCTGTTTTGGTACCAGTACCATGCTATTTTGGTTACTGTAGCCTTGTAGAATAGTTTGAAGTCAGGTAGCGTGATGCCTCCAGCTTTGTTCTTTTTTCTTAGGATTGTCTTGGCAATGTGGGCTCTTTTTTGGTTCCATATGAACTTTAAAGTAGTTTTTTTCCGATTCTGTGAAGAAAGTCATTGGTAGCTTAATGGGGATGGCATTGCATCTATCAATTACCTTGGGCAGTATGGCCATTTTCACGATGTTGATTTTTCCTATCCATGAGCATGGAATGTTCTTCCATTTGTTTGTGTCCTCTTTTATTTCATTGAGCGGTGGTTTGTAGTTCTCCTTGAAGAGGTCCTTCACATCCCTTGTAAGTTGGATTCTTAGGTATTTTATTCTCTTTCTAGCGATTGCAAATGGAGTTCAGTCATGATTTGGCTCTCTGTTTGTCTGTTATTGGTGTATAGGAATGCTTATGATTTTTGCACATTGATTTTGTATCCCGAGACTTTGCCGAGGTTGCTTATTAGCTTAAGGAGATTTTGGGCTGAGATGATGGGGTTTTCTAAATATACAATCATGTCATCTGCCAACAGCGACAATTTGGCTTCCTGTTTTCCTAATTGAATACCCTTTATTTATTTCTCCTGCCTGATTGACCTGGCCAGAACTTCCAACACTATATTGAATAGGAGAGGTGAGAGAGGGCATCCCTGTCTTGTGCCAGTTTTCAAAGGGAATGCTTCCAGTTTTTGCCTATTCAGTATGATATTGGCTGTGGGTTTGTCATAAATAGCTTTTATTATTTTGAGATATGTTTCATCAATACCTAGTTTATTGAGAGTTTTTAGCATGAAGGGCTGTTGAATTTTGTCAATGACCTTTTTTGCATCTATTGAGATAATCATGTGGTTCTGTTTTTGGTTCTGTTTGTGTGATGGATTACGTTTATTGATTTGCATATGTTGATCCAGCATTGCATCCCGGGGATGAAGCCAGCTTGATCTTGGTGGATAAGCTTTTTGATGTGCTGCTGGATTTGATTTGCCAGTATTTTATTAAGGATTTTCACATTGATATTTATCAAGGATATTGGTCTAAAATTCTCTTTTTTTGTTGTGTCTCTGCCAGGCTTTGGTATTGGGATGATGCTGGTCTCAAAATATGAGTTCTGGAGGATTCCTTCTTTTTCTGTTGACTGGAATGGTTTCAGAAGGAATAGTGCCAGCTCCTCTCTGTACCTCTGGTAGAATTTGGCTGTGAATCCGTCTGGTCCTGGACTTTTTTTGATTGGTAGGCTATTATTGCCTCAATTTCAGAGCCTGTTATTGGTATTTTCAGGGATTCAACGTCTTCCTGGTTTAGTCTTGGTAGGCTTTATGTGTCCAGGAATTTATCAATTTATTCTAGATTTTCTAGTTTATTTTCAGAGAGGTGTTTCGCAGAGAGGTGTTTATAGTATTCTCTGATGGTAGTTTGTATTTCTTTGGGTTCGGTGGTGAGATCTCCTTTATCATTTTTTTATTGCGTCTATTTGATTCTTGTCTCTTATCTTCTTTATTAGTCTTGCTAGCAGTCTATCAATTTTTTTGATCTTTTCAACACACCAGTTCCTGGCTTCATTGATTTTTTGAAGGCCTTTTTATTTCTCTACCTCCTTCAGTTCTGCTCTGATCTTAGTTATTTCTTGTCTTCTGCTAGCTTTTGAATTTGTTTCCTCTTGCTTCTCTAGTTCTCTTAATTGTGATGTTAGGGTGTCGATTTTAGATCTTTCCTGCTTTCTCTGGTGGGCATTTAGTGCTATAAATTTCCCTCTACCCACTGCTTTAAATTTGTACCAGAGTTTCTGGTATTTTGTGTCTTTGTTCTCATTGGTTTCAAATAACATCTTTATTTCTACCTTCATTTCATTATTTACTCAGTTGTGATTCAGGAGCAGGTTGTTCAGTTTCCATGTACTTGTGCAGTTTTGAGTAAGTTACTTAATCCTGAGTTCTAATTTGATTGCACTGTGCTGTAAGAGACAATTTGTTGTGATTTCTGCTCTTTTACATTTCCTGAGGAGTGCTTTACTTCCAACTATGTGGTCAATTTTGGAATAAATGTGATGTGGTACTGAGAAGAATGTATATTCTCTTGATTTGGAGTGGAGAGTTCTGTAGATGTCTATTAGGTCCACTTGGTCCAGAGCTGAGTACAAGTCCTGGATATCCTTGTTAACCTTCTGTCTCGTTGATTTATCTAATATTTACAGTGATGTATTGAAGTCTCCCATTGTTATTATGTGGGAGTCTAAGTCTCTTTGTAGGTCTCTAAGGTCTTGCTTTATGAATCTGGGTGCTCCTGTATTGGGTACATATATATTTAGGATAGTTAGCTCTTCTTGTTGAATTGACCCCTTTACCTTTATGTAATGTTCTTCTTTGCCTCTTTTGATTTTTGTTGGTTTAAAGTCTGTTTTATCAGAGACGAGGATTGCAACCCCTGCTTTTTTTTTTTTATTTTGCTTTCCATTTGCTTGGTAGATCTTCCTCCATCCCTTTATTTTGAGCCTATGTGTGTCTCTGCATGTGAGATGGGCCTCCTGAATACAGCACACTGATGGGTCTTTACTCTGTATCCAATTTGTCAGTCCGTGTCTTTAAATTGGGGCATTTAGCCCATTTACATTTAACATTAATATTGTTATGTGTGAATTTGATCCTATCGTTATGATGTTAGCTGGTTATTTTGCCTGTTAGTTCATGCAGTTCATGCAGTTTCTTCCTAGCATCAATGGTCTTTACAGTTTGGCATGTTTTTGCAGTGGCTGGTACTCTTTTTTTTTTTTTTTTCATGTTTAGTGCTTCCCTCAGGAGCTCTTGTAAGACAGGTCTGTGGTTGCAGAATCTCTCAGCATTTGCTTGTCTGTAAAGGATTTTATTTCTCCTTCACTTATTAATCTTAGTTTGGTAGGCTATGAAATTCTGGGTTGAAAATTCTTTTCTTTAAGAATGTTGAATATTGACCCCCACTCTCTTCTGACTTGTAGAGTTTCTGCAGAGAGATCCGCTGTTAGTCTGGTGGGCTTCCCTCTGTGGGCAACCTGACCTTTTTGGCTGCCCTTAACATTTTTTCCTTCATTTCAACTTTGGTGGATCTGACAATCATGTGTCTTGGGATTACTGTTCTTGCAGAGTATCTTTGTGGTGGTCCCTGTATTTCCTGAATTTGATGTTGGCCTTCCTTGCTAGGTTGGGGAAGTTCTCTGAGATAATATCCTGATGAGTGTTTTCCAGCTTTGTTCCATTCTCCCTATCACTTTCAAGTATACCAATCAGACATGGATTTGTTCTTTTCACATAGTCCCATATTTATTGGAGGCTTTCTTAATTTCTTTTTACTCTTTTTTCCTTAAACTTGTTGCCGAGATCCGCTTGGTTGGGGAGACCCTAACCCAGTGGTGCTAGAGGAATTAAAGACACACACACAGAAATATAGAGGTGTGAAGTGGGAAATCAGGGGTCTCACATCCTTCAGAGCTGAGGGCCCCGAACAGAGAATTACCCACATATTTATTAACAGCAAGCCAGTCATTAGCATTGTTTCTATAGATATTAAATTAACTAAAAGTATCCCTTATGGGAAAGGAAGGGATGGGCCGAATTAAAGGAATAGGTTGGGCTAGTTAACTGCAGCAGGAACATGTCCTTAAGGCACAGATCACTGATGCTATTGTTTGTGGCTTAAGAATGCCTTTAAGCGGTTTTCTGTCTTGGGCAGGCCAGGTGTTCCTTGCCCTCATTCTCATAAACCCACAACCTTCCAGCTTGGGTGTTAGGGCCATTATGAACATGTTACAGTGCTGCAGAGATTTTTTTTATGGCCAGTTTTGGGGCCAGTTTGTGGCCAGATTTTGAGGGGCCTGCTGTCAACATGTCCTTGTTTTATTTGCAAATTGATAAATGCAAAGGTCTCTTTGTCATGGTGAGCTACTTCTCACAAGAGTCAGGATCCACATCTGCACACTATACAAAGAGAAACAACACAGATTAAAAGCACAATCATGAAATCATAGAGCTTCCAAGTGTTTTTATCCATTTTAATGAGTTACTAGCTGCTAATTATTCTGCAAATCCTTCAGGCACTCCAGTTCTTGGCATTAAGGTCAGGTGTGTCTGGGATGCTTTAAATATTTGTTCTTTTAATTTTACATCCTTATGTTAAGCTCCTAGAGTAGGCCATATCATTTGAGGTTGAGGTGCCACTATACTGCCGTGGTTCCAGATAATAGGAAATTTTGTCGTACTTCTTACCATTTCTACCATCTGACCATTTTGTTCAGATCAGCTGAACGTAGTGTGGCCGTGGCACGCAGACTGAGAGGTACAATTCAAGCTAAACATCTCCTTAGGGGATCAATCAATAAGGATTCCATAGGAATCGTGCAGCACCTCTGCCTGTTCTGCAGTGCAATCTTCTGAAACAAGTATGATGATTTTTTCTAACTGGGTCCAATCTTGTTTACAAAAAGGTTTTTGAGGGCGGTATCCCTCAATTATAGGAGCAGATTTATTATGTTAAATACTGAGATCAGAAAGCATGTGTAACTGTGTCATAGAGTGATTGCATCCAGGCATTATTGCCAGCCAAGATTGATAAATATACCCAATAAGTATAATTGTTCTCTGTGTCAGCTCTTATTGAAGGAATACTCATGGCAGTGGTGGTAACTGCTATCATAGCTACCATTAAATTATTCATTGTGACTGGCTGTCCCGCTTTCCTCAGGTTTTCTCCCGCCATCTGTGACAGCTTCTTGGTCTGTCCCCAGGTGGTTGGCTGTGTTTGATGGATGTTGCTTGTGACAGTTGGGGTCCTCCTCAGTGTCAGTCTTGACATGGATGCAACCACGGGGTCCTTGGGATCCTCCTGGAATCTCTTCCTCGGAATCTGGCTCATAAGGTTTCAGGTGTCTTGATGGTATTCAAATCGGCTGTAGATTTTGGCCTGGATAAATACAAGCATAACCTCTACCCCAAGTTTTTATTTTACCTATTTCCCAACTTTTTGTTATTGAAACTCTCCACCAAACCAGTTGTTCTGCTTCTGTCTTTGCAACTGGTTTCTGTAGATGCTCTTCAGTTGCTGATACCATCTGACCTTTGGGAAGGCTCAAAAAATTTAAAGTTAATAATGCTAGATTCAGTTGTATCTGTGGTGTTCCATATTCTCTATTTTTTTCCTTTCTGCTCTTGCAATTGCTGTTTTAGCAAAAGATTCATTCTTTCCACTATAGCTTGTCCTTGAGAATTGTATGGGATACCAGTAATGTGTTTAATATTCCACATAGAGAAAAATGTAGCTAGAGCTTGGCTAGTATAGCCTGGGGCATTATCTGTTGTAATAGAAGCTGGAATGCCCATCACCGCAAAACACTGCAAAAGATGACATTTAATGTAGGCAGAAGACTCTCCTGTTTGGCATGTAGCCCAGACAAAGTGAGAAAAGGTGTCCACGCATATGTGTACATAAGCTAGTCTCCCAAATGAGGGAACATGTGTGGCATACATTTGCCAAAGAGAGTTAGGTTCCAATCCTCGAGGATTAACTCCTTCTGTAAAAGTTGAGGAATGTACCATTTGGCAAGTTGGGCATTGCTGGATAATAGCTTTAGCTTCTTTCCAGGTAATGCTGTATCTGTGTTTGAGACCAGAGGCATTAACATGGGTTATATTGTGAAAGTGTCTAGCATTGGGTATTGCATTAGCACGCAGACAATCAGCCATTTGATTCCCTTCAGTAAAAGGTCCTGGAAGACGTGTATGAACCCTAATGTGAGTGATGAAAAAAGGGTGCATTCTACTTCTAACTGCTGTTTGCAATTGGGTAAATGAAGTCATCAGTTGTTCATCTGTATGAAATTGTAACTTGAACATTTTCAATTAACTGTGTGGAATGAACCATGTATGAAGAATCAGAAATCACATTAATAGGCATATCAAAAGCAGTCAATACCTTAATTACCACTACAAGCTCTGCTTTTAGAGCTGACGTATAGGGCGTCTAGAAAACTTTACCTTTTAATCCAGAATAAGAAGGTTTACCATTACTAGACCCATCTGTGAAACAACGAAAACGCTTAGCAGGCTGAAGGTTGTTTACTGCAGGAATTATAAATGCAAACCATTTACAGTCTTGCTCAGCTAAAGGGATAGTAAAGAAACAGTCTTTTAAATCTATGACTATTAAAGGCCAATTTTTTGGAATTATTAGTCAGGAGAAGGCAATCCTGGCTGTAAAGCTCCCATAGGTTGTATAACTGAATTGATGACTCTTAAGTCAGTTAACATTCTCCATTTACCTGATTTTTTCTTAATTACGAAAACTGGAGAATTCCAAGGGGAAAATGTTGGAGCTAAGTGCTCATTTTCTAATTGTTCAGTAACTAATTTCTCTAAAGCCTCCAGTTTCCCTTTGCTTAGCGGCCATTGTTGTATCCAAATTGGCTTATCTGTTAACCATTTTAAAGGTATAGGTTCTGGAGGCTTAACAATGGCTGCCATCAAAAATGATATCCTAATCTTTGGCAGGAACTTTTTAAACCTTGCAAAAAATTGTTTTCTAGTCCCATACGAGGGACATACCCCATTTCATGCATCATATGTTGACTTTGAGGGCTATATAATTGTTCTGGAATTAGAACTTGTGTTCCCCATTGTTGTAATAAATCTCTTACCCATAAATTTATAGGTACAGAAGTTATAATTGGTTGAATAGTCCCAGGTTGTCCATTGGGCCCTTCACAATGCAAAATATAACTACTTTGATATACTTCAGGGGCTTTACCAATTCCAACTATGTTAAATTGAGCAGGTTGAATTGGCCACGTGGACGGCCAGCACTGTAGAGAAATGATTGAAATGTCCACTCCTGTATCTACCAGAGCTTTAAATTTCTTTCCCTGAACAGTTATTTCACAGGTGGAATGTTTAGCAGTAATTTGATTTACCCAATAAGCTGCCTTGCCTTGTTTATTTGTGCTTCCAAATCCTCCTGTTCATTTAATTTCACTTTTTCCCATTCCCACATACAACACTGTCTGGAGCTGTGCTATACGCTCTCCTGGCTCTGCTTTCCAGGGAGCAGAAGTAGATATAATGATTTGAATTTCCCCATTGTAATCTGAATCAATGACTCCCATATGTATTTGTACCCCTTTTAAACTTAAACTAGACTTTCCTAAAAGTAATCCTGTCGTACCCGCTGGCAAGAGTTCACAGATTCCTGTTGGGACCTTTTGCAGAGATTCCCCAGGCAGAAGGCTCACAGTTTTTATGCAGCAAAAATCTACTGTGGCACTACTGGCTATGGCAGGGGACAGACATTGTATAGGGGTGAGGGAATGGCCTGATCTGGAAATGCCCCAGTTTAGAATGGGGCCCGAGATGGCCCCTCATGGCATTTCCCAAAATCATGTTCCCATCTTTATCAAACTTAGAGTGACACTGATTAACCCAATGTTTTCCTTTTTTACATTTTGGACATATTTCAGGCTCAATAGTTTCCCTTTTATCCTTATCTGGCGGCCTGACTTGCTGTTTTTTTCTACATTCTTATTTAGTATGACCATGCTTCCCACAGTTAAAACAAGCTCCAGAAAATGGAGTATTTCCTTTATCCACTCTCAGTCCTGACATTGCCTGTGCCAACAAAGTAGCTTTATGCAGATTACCTCCGATACCATCACAGGCCTTGATATAATCAACTAAATGTGCTTTCCAGAATTTAAAAGGAAAAGACTCAAATGTAGCTATAATATTTCCCTGTTGCTCTTGGGGGTGTATTCTAACAGGGAATTGCCAAGCCTCTAAATAACCCTCTCGTCTAGCTAGCTGAATTCCTGCCTGAATAAAACTAAGAGCAGTCACTCGAGGTGCTGCTCAAACAATCAGTGGGGTAACTACTTTTCGCCGTGTCCTCTGGAAAAGAAAGATCTGGAGGGTCTTTTTCTTCAAAATAATAATGAGGGGGCTCAGAAGGGTAGGGATGAACCTCTCCTTCCTTTGCTGCTTTAGCTTTAGCTGGCAAATAAACATGCTCTGTAACCTCTTCTGTTACTTCGCTATACTCTCGTTCCTCCTCATCATCAGTGTGAAAAAGTTCCAAGGTGAAACGAACCAGACCACACACCTGTCCCATTGTTACCCTGATGCTTCTGAGCTCCCCTTCTTACTCACCATGGGGATTGCTTTAAGAGTACTCAGGTGTCCTCCAGCTGGTTTTCCATTCCAACCGTCGCTCTGGCAACCCTTCAGCCTGGATTTGAGACGCCACTTGCCAAGACCAGCTCGGTCGGGGAGACCCTAACCCAACGGCGCTAGAGGAATTAAAGACATACACACAGAAATATATAGGTGTGAAGTGGGGAATCAGGGGTCTCACAGCCTTCAGAGCTGAGGGCTCTGAACTGAGATTTTACCCACATATTTATTAACAGCAAGCCAGTCATTAGCATTGTTTCTATAGATATTAAATTAACTAAAAGTATCCCTTATGGGAAAGGAAGGGATGGGCTGAATTAAAGGAATAGGTTGGGCTAGTTAACTGCAGCAGGAACAGAGTGATCTTAAGGCACAGATCACTCATGCTATTGTTTGTGGCTTAAGAATGCCTTTAAGCGGTTTTCCGTCTTGGGCGGGCCAGGTGTTCCTTGCCCTCATTCTCATAAACCCACAACCTTCCAGCTTGGGTTTTAGGGCCATTGTGAACATGTTACAGTGCTGCAGAGATTTTGTTTATGGCCAGTTTTGGGGCCAGTTTATGGCCAGATTTTGGGGGGCCTTCTGCCAACACCTTGTCTTCTTGCTTTATTTCATTAACTTGATCTTCAATCACTGATATCCTTTCTTCCACTTGATCGAATTGGCTATTGAAGCTTGTGCATGTGTCATGTAGTTCTTGTGCCATGGTTTTCAGCTCCATCAGGTCATTTAAGATCTTCTCTACACTGTTTATTCTAGTTAGCCATTCGTCTAATCTTTTTTTCAAGGTTTTTAGCTCCTTGCGATGGGTTTGAACATCCTCCTTTAGCTCGGAGGAGTTTGTTATTACTGACCTTCTGAAGCCTACTTCTGTCAACTTGTGAAAGTCATTCTCTATCCAGCTTTATTTCGTCACTGTCAAGGAGCTGCAATCCTTTGGAGGGGAAGAAGCACTCTGGTATTTAGAATTTTCAGCTTTTCTGCTCTGGTTTCTCCCGATCTGTGATTTTATCTACCTTTGGTCTTTGATGATAGTGACCTACAGATGGGGTTTTGGTGTGGATGTCCTTTTTGTTGATGTTGATGCTATTCCTTTCTGTTTGTTAGTTTTCCTTCTAACAGTCAGGACCCTTGGATGCAGGTCTGTTTGAGTTTTCTGGAGGTCCACTCCAGACCTTATTTGCCTTGGTATCATCAGCGGGGGCTGCAGAACAGTAAATATTGCTGCCTGATCCTTCCTCTGGAAGCTTTGTCTCAGAGGGGCACCCGGCTGTATGAGGTGTCAGTCGGCCCCTACTGGAGTGTGTCTGGGAGGTGTCTCCCAGGTAGACTACACGGGGGTCAGGGACCCAGTTGAGGAGGCAGTCTGTCTATTCTCAGAGCTCAAACACTGTGCTCGGACAACCACTGCTCTCTTCAGAGCTGTCAGGGACACTTAAGTCTGCAGAAGTTTCTGCTGCCTTTTGTTCAGCTATGCCCTGCCCTCAGAGGTGGACTCTACAGAGGCAGGCAAGCCTTGTTGAGCTGCCGTGGGATCCACCCAGTGTGAGCTTCCCAACCAGTTTGTTTACCTACTCAGGCCTCAGCAATGGCGGACGCCCCTCCCTCAGCCAGGCTGCTGCCTCGCAGTTCGATCTCGGACTGCTGTGCTAGCACTGAGCAGGCTCTGTGGCCATGGGACTTGCTGAGTGAGGCGCGGGAGGGATATAATCTCCTGGTGTGCCATTTGCTAAGGCCATTGGAAAAGCACAGTATTAAGGTGGCAGTGTCCCGATTTTCCCGGTGCAGTCTGTCATGGCTTCCCTTGGCTAGGAAAGGGAAATCCCATGACCCCTTGCACTTCCTGGGTGAGGCAATGCCCTGCCCTGCTTTGGCCTACCCTCAGTGGGCTGCACCCACTGTCCAACCAGTCCCAATGAGATGAACCTGGTACCTCAGTTGGAAATGCAGAAATTACCTGTCTTCTGTGTCATTCACTCTGGGTGCTGCAGACTGGAGCTGTTACTATTCAGCCATCTTAGGATAAGGTTATATATTGATCAGTTGATGAAAATGTAACCACCTAGAAGGTCATAGGACCCCAATCCTGTATTTCCCCTAGAAGCAGTGGTTCAGTATTTGCTAATTTGGTATTCTCAGCAATTTATTAGAACGTGACTACCTTGGACAACATTAATCAATTGTACTTCCTTTGGAAATGGAGTCTAATTTTAGATCTTTTGCATATTATCTGAACTTTCACTGTGATTCTTTTTAAAGTTGTTATAGTTTTTGGTAGAGGCTTACTGTAATATATCTAATGTGGAATTATTTTTATTTTGCTTGGCATTTTTTGTGCTTCCTGAATTAAAATATTAAAGGTTACTTTCATCAGTTATGCAAAGAGTCTCATGCATCATCTCCTTGAATATAACCTTTACGTATTTTGTATTACAGTTTGTATTACAATCTGTATGCAATCTGTATTACAGTTTGCTATTTTTCTCCTCAAGTTTATTTAATTTTTGGTTTTATCTGTCTATTCATTGAAACCTAAGGGAATCCTAAAATTCCTGGGTTGAGGATATTCCTCCAACTTGGAAGTACTTTAATATTTCAGGATGGGGTTTCCCAGACCCTTCCAGGAGTACACATTTGAACCCCAACTCCACATGAAGACATTGCTATGGCTATAAATTTGTAGGGGAGCCTTTGTTTCACCCGCAGCTCCCACCCAAGGCCCATAGAAAGTTAATCTTCTTATCTTATAATCCCTTGCTGGCTGATAGGATATTTTTCTACCTACCCTTGTGGTAATGTTGTAACCTTCAAGGGTTCTATCATTATTAAAAAAGCTCAGTTCCAATACTGTGGGAGTTTCAGGAGCTTCAGTGCTTGCTTACTAATAGTTCCTTCTTCCTGTTTTGTTCTGTCCCAGCGGATTTTCCTTCTTTTGGACTTCTGTTATAGTTTATTCAGTATTTCAAAGTGTTTCTAAATCTTTAGGCCTCTATATTTCTAGAAGTAGCTCTAAGTCTTTTAAGGATGAAGGGGGAAAAAGCATTATGGAACAGAATGCACTGTTGTGAAAGATCTATTTTTTGGCCAGTATTTTATACCATAATCCTAATTATTAAATAAGAGTGGGTTATAAGAGGTATTCGGTACTCAGTCCTCAGTATTTGAAGTTTACAGTAAATTTCAGGTTTAATCATAGCTGAAACAATTCTTTAAAAAACATAAAAGAATATGTTAACTATATTAACTCATCAAAAATAATTGGTATTGTAAGAATTAAAAAAGAGGAAACATGAAAGTTTCTTTCGAAAGAGGGTGAAGATTGGCAGTTACCCATGAGACTTTCCCCCCACCTCCCTCTGTGCCTGAGCTGTCTTATCTGTGTTTTACTGTCTGCTCTTTCTGGCTGCTTGTAGTTAGAAGAGAAGTGATTTCCTTGAAATGCATGAGGCTAGAATGGGAGCTGGAACTGAAAGTGACGGTGTTTGTCTGAGATGATGATACTCCTGCTCCATCCAGACCCTATAGTTATAAAAGGATGAGGGGCAACGTGTTCCTTCGGGTTACTTCCTGCTGATGGGGGTGCAGAGAGTTTCTTGGTCTCAGATTGACTTCAGGAGCAATACCATATGTAGATGTTTTGAGGTAGTTGTCTGCAAAATGGCCATGATTCTGTCAGTTAAAAAAAATTGAAAAAGGTTAATTAGGCAGGGATAAAACATTAGTCCTAGGCTTTTCAGCAGTGTTTCTTATTAGGCCCCATTGGTTGAGTTAGAAGCAGCATTTCTCTCCCAATGAGAGGCAAAGGCATATGTTTGGAAAGACCCATGTGTTATTTTTTGTTAGTAACTGTTACTCCTTCTATGAGGATAATAATTAACCAAAATGCTATGGGAATTGAGATTCTCTGTCGGATATTCCACTCTGATAGTGCTACGGTATATAGTTATACTGCAAATAGTAGAGTAAGTAAAGCAATTCCCACAAGGGTGGCATAGTAAATTTCCATTAAAAAGGTTTTAATATTTGGATTAAATGGAGAGGTGGAAACGACGAAAGTATTTGGTCAGGCAGGGTTGAGATTGAGTAAGAAGAGTAATTTTTACTTAGTTACTTATCTTTTATGATTTTCAGTGTAAGATTTCTTACTGTTTTTACATTGATATTTAGGGCATTTTTCTGGGCTGTTAGGGGTTGCTTTCTTAGCTCTTTAGGCTTTTACTTGGGTGTGATGTATCCAGGAGTTGATTTCTGTAATGGATATAATTTAAACTGTAGAAAATAATAAAAACTGAAAAATATTAGGCAAGACTAGAATTTAACAACAGGTGTGCTAGTTTTTGAAACATACTTTTCTGTCTTCGGTTTCACATTTTTATTAAAATACAAATCATGGTAGGACTGGTTTGCTTTACTATACTTGTTTTAATATTTGTATACAGTGCAGCAAGAATAATTACTTGCTACATAGGCCTTTTAAATTGTCTTCGATGGAACTTTGTTGTATAGAAGTATTTGAGATAAGACTTTTAAAAGTCAAGCCTAGTGATGGATTTTTACCATTAAATACCTGTGAGTTGGGTGAATTCCTCTCCTCTTGAGATTTTAAGATAACTTGGGGTTCCTGGCCTGTCAGAAATTGATATTCTTTACTTACAACAGATCAGAAAGTTTGTACAAGGACTGTGTACACAAAATATGAGGCCAGTTTTCCAAGGGCTTTATTGGCTCCATAAGTCAAGTTTGATTCCTTAAAGGAGAGCACACCATTCTAGTCAAAGCCTTGGTAAAATAACCACTTTTTCCAGTTGTGTTCTGTTACAAAAGAAAATAGATTCCCACAGCCCCCCTCCCCACCTATTTTTTAGACAGAGTCTTGCTCTGTTGCCAGGCTGGAGTGCAGTGGTGAGATCTTGGCTCACTGCAACCTCGGCCTCATGAGCTCAAGCGACTCCCCTGCCTCAGCCTCTTGAGCATCTGGGGCTACAGGCATGCACCACTACACTCTGCTAATTTTCTGTATTTTAGTAGAGACAGGGCTTCACCATGTTGGCCAGGATGGTCTTGATCTCCTGACCTCGTGATCCGCTGGCCTCAGCCTCCCAATGTGCTGGAATTACAGGTGTGAGCCACTGCGCCAAGCCACAAAAGAAAATAGATTCTTATTGCACTGATGCAAACAAATATATTGTTTAAGAATACTTGTAACTAGTTTTCAAATTCTGGAGGAACTAGCAGAGAGAAACACACTTTAAATTTTGTTTACAGGAATATACTTTACTTAGTTGTAAAAGGCTGTAGCTAGCTTAAGATAAGTTTTCTTGACTCTGAAAAATAAAATAAAGATTAGCAGTGTTCCAAGCAAAAGGTAAAACTTGTTTTTGCTTTTTATTAGTTTAGTCCATTTTATTAACTTTTGTTTTGCTTGAGATTTATAAACATTTTAGCTTTTCATGAATTCTGTATATTTTTTGTTATGAGAAACCCAAATTTGAGAGCACTTGTTCCACAGCTTCGTTAAAAAACATCTTTAGAAGAGAATTAAAACAACAATTGTCTGTAAATAACAAAACGTCCAGGTTGGATACAGTTAGAAACACAACTGACGAAGAAATTTGGTCATTTTTGTGTTTACAATAACCCAACATAACAACCATAATTGTGATTAATAGCACATATTTAGACACTAGAACCTTAGACATTCCATACAGTTTTGGAACATATGTTAATACTATCCCGTAAAATACAACCTATTAGACATTATTTTGGCAATTTTATGTACCTAAACATATTAAATAATCCTGTTTACCTTTTTTGCCAGATGCTGCAGGGGTTAGGAAAGACAATTTTGAGACTAAAGTTTGATTTTGAAAAGCCTGTTAAATATGTTTAAAATTTAAAATGCTTGATATTAAAATATAATTTTAGATTACCATAAGTTTTCTGTTTGTTTGTTTGGTTTTGTTTTGCCAAAATGATGAGTTAAAAATTTGGAAAAGCAAAAGTCATTTATTAACCTTTTGTATTACATGAAAATTCTGTTTGAGAGAGAAAGTTAAATTTTACCCTTACATTAGTTTGCTATTAATGTTAACCCTAATTTTAATGAAAACTTCTAGACAATTTTATTTAATTTTAACCAGTTTGTAAGATTTTTATATACCCATTATAACCCTTGACAAGTTTTGCTAAAAAGTATATTAGCATTTTAAGAAAACCTTGTGGTGCTTTTAGTGTTTAATTTACAGAAAAAAAAACATCTAATATCCCTTTGAATTTAGTTAATATGTTTACATAGTTTTCTTTGCAGGATTAATTTTTTTTTTTTTTTTTTTTTTTTT
>NW_012115455.1:2076521-2086794 GCF_000951035.1 Colobus angolensis palliatus
CAGGATGGTCTCGATCTCCTGACCTCGTGATCCGCCCGTCTCGGCCTCCCAAAGTGCTGGGATTACAGGCTTGAGCCACCACGCCCGGCCAGGATTAATTTTTAACAATGTTTTTACAATCTGCTTAAACCATCCATTTTATTTAATTTTAAGACAAGTTTTTATTCTTAAGCAAAATGTACATTTTTATGCCTTCTTATAATTTTTAACTAAAAACACTTTTTACTGTTTTTGTATACCTTGCATGCAAATCCATGTTCAGTAGTTTTAATTACATCTTATAGTGGTAACTTTTAGCAATTTTCAACTTTAATGTAAAACCTGTTTTTTTTTTTTTTTTTCTTAATTATGTGCTAGATGCAGATGAAGTTTGACTTCTTCCAGCATAGTTAGGGGCATGGTTACTTCCATCTTCCATATGTTTCTGGCCTTACCAATTGTGAAGCAGGGAAGCTGACAGTTTTTAAAGACTAAAGAAGCAATTTACAACCTTAAAACATTTAGCAAACCTAGTATTTGACTTGCATAATGTAGACCACATTTTTACACCTTAAAGACATTGGTATTTTACCAATAATTCCTAAGACTGTTTTTATTTTTAAATATTAAAGTTACATGAACTGAAAGTTACCACAGCTTTTACTTTTTGCTTAAAAATATTTGATTTAGCTGCTTATTTTCCTTAGCCCAATCAATTAATTAGAGCTCTTTTTAATAGACATTGCACACATAACATGTATGTAGCCACATAGACAACCAGAAGAAGATCCAGTAGTTATGAGATTTACATTTGCTAATTTCCTAACTGAATTATTGGCCTCTGGGTGAGGCCCTTTAAGAGCAGGGCTAGGAAAACAATTTTCAGGGCCTAATAAACAAGCATAGCCGGAAGACAAAGACAGATTTTGAGAGGTACTTATTCACCTCTAATTCCAAGGGTTCCATAAGGAAAACAGAGATTTTTCCCAAAATGAGATTTGTGGTGCCTTTTCTGTTTTCCCAAGGAGTCCCAGGCCACCAGAAGTTATTCTAGGGTCTTTTATGCACACACCAAGACTGGCAAGAGAGAGTGGAGAAAAGTAATTTCAACTGAGAAAAAAAAAAAAAAAACAAAAAAATAAACCTTTTTCAGGAAAACAAGATTTATGAAGAGAAAAACATAAAGGCCTTTTAAATATACTTATAGCTTGGATATCCATTTTAATTAAGCTCAGCACTCTTTTTTATTAAGGGTGAGAGCAGAGGTTGGAATTATAAAAATGTTATGCCAACTTAAATTAAAGGATTGGGTTATGTGCAGGAATTCCCTACAATAATGAGAGGGATTTTTAGAGAAAGATCCCAGAAGCTGTTCAATCTGCCACAAATCAGACATAGAGAAGGGGACATGAACCCAAGCAATACCTTTAACCATAGCCACTTCCCATAGAGGAGAATGGCAGAGGAGGTTTGACTGGTTGGAATAGTTTTTGAAGGGGTGGAGAAGAGGAGAGGCAGGATTTAAGGTAGAAGAAAGCCTGAATATGGGGAACTTCTTGTCATTTGCTGTTTCTGATGATAAAGTTGTTAAGGTGCCTGAGAATTTGAAAGTTAAAGGTGCTGTTTTTGGGCCATCAGCTGTTGTTATCTAGTCTATATTGGGGCCAAGCCATGTTGCAGTAGAAAATTAAATGCTTTGGATTTAGGGTCCCCTGTAAGCCAAGTTTGGTGAGGTTGCGAAGACAGCAGCCCCATGGAGAGGATGTAGGAATGCGGATTTTTTGGCAGCCATGTGGACTGGTAAGGGGAAGCTGAGGGTGTCTGTTTTGTTCTAGATGTCCCCAGATAAAAGACAGAGACTCGGAATTCTCTTTCTGAAAGAGGATGGTTCAGCTGAGAAGGAAGTGGGCCTCCCCAAGATTTCCTCTAGCTTAGTCCCATTAGTCCTCCAAGGACCTGGATGGCAGGCTGGACTTTCTCCAGTACCAGGAAAGAGTTAGGAGAAGGCAGATCTTATCAGTCTGCTGGATTAGTGTCTGATGTTGGTTATTCTGGTTGGAATCGGCAAAGGGACTCCCAGACTGGAGCCACACAAGGAAGAAAGAGAGAGAGAAAGAAGAGGGAGGAAAAGGGAGCAAGGGTTAGGGAGTGAAATACCCATTGTGTGTGGTCAGAGGTGGATTCCTGAGACCTGAGGGTTTTGAGAGCCCACTGGGGAGTAGCCCCGGCCCGAGCCTTGCAGTTCCCTTCAGGTTAGTTGTCCTCCTCATGAAAATCGCTCAAAAAGTGAAGTGAGAGTAAAGATGGGGTGGGCGACCAGAGACCCTCAGGATCCAGGAGTTAACTCAGGATGAGCTGCCATTACCCACTGCTTCCTGGGTTGCAAGAGAGCCTCTGCCCCCAACACCCATCTTGGATTTTGGCACCAAATGTAACAATTAAAGAAAGAGGAAAGAAACATGAAAGGTGGCTTGACAGTCAAGGGCAGGTTTATTTTAGAGAAAACAAACATAAGAGGGGCTTCTGGCCGAGTTAGGTTAAACTTAAACTCTTATAGATTAAGAGTTTTTTTTAAGGATTTAGGGTGGGAGAGTTTGTCAGAGGCTCGGACTCCTTCTTGTCTCTTTGTTGTGTTTATCTGGGAGGGAGAGTTTTGTGTCTGTTCCTATACGTCCTTTTGCAGCTGCAGGCATACCCCACTGAGTCTACTTTTAGCTTCCCTATCTTAGTATACCTGAAGGGAAAGAAATGTGCTTATTAAGGGCCGCTGTTTTACTGGAACCCATTGTATGAGGGTGAAGTTTAGCAGTTATCAAGAGACTTTCCCCCGACCTCCCTCTGCCTGAGCTGTCTTATCTGTGTTTTGCTGTCTACTTTTTCTGGCTGCTGGTAGTTAGAAGTGACTTCCTTGAAATGCATGAGGCTAGAAAGGGAGTTAGAACTTAAAGTGGCAGTGTTTGTCTGAGATGATGGTGCTCCTGCTCTGTCAGTATCATAATTCAGCTTTTAACTTTAGTGATAACTTTTTCTACAGAGACAGCAATTATATTGGGGAGATAATTTAGAAAATGAAGACAAAGAAAGGAAAAATGATATTTCATCTATATCAGTGATGATTTTCAACAGAGTTGGATTTTCCCTCCCCCACCTCAAGTGACTTTTGGCAATGTTTGGAGATGTTATTGGTTGTTACAACTGAGAGGAGCAGGTGCTTCTGACTTCTACTGGATAAAGGCCAGGGATGCTGCTAAATTTCCTAGAATTTATAGGACAGCCCCACAGAGAATTATCTGGCCCCAAATTGAGAAACCTTGGCAAACCGTGTGTGTGTGTGTACATATACATATATGTGTGTTTATATATAAGGACATATAACTTAGTCACCAAGCTGAAATTGTTAAATCTTACAAATTTAAGCTATATTTTATATTAAAATTACCCAGAAATGTATACATATGCACTTATTTTATTTACAATTCTAAGTATATCTAGAATTTATAGCCTGAAAACTACTCAGGGCAGCAAATTTATTCCTGTCATTATCCATAAATAAGGCATTGAATTAAAGCCATGAAGCCAGTGAGAAATGAACAAGATAGCTTTAGTTTTGGTAAATTAAAGAAACCATTCTTGTTTTCTAATAGCAATATTATCAATCCAAAAGTTAACCTCTTTAAATTGTATCATGTGTTTGCACTTTCAAAAAAAAAAAAAAATAAATAAATAAATAAATAAATAAAAAGGAACCTTCCTTCGTTTTTGTAAATGTCCTAAAGAAACACAGAAACAAGGTTTAAAAAGTACATTTGACCTTTTTTCAGAGGTCATAAAATACATAGACTCTTTAGGCATTGAATTAGAGCCATGAAGCAACTGAGAGATGAACAAGATAGCTTAATTTATTATTTTGTTTTGGTAAATTAAGCAAGCCATTCTTGTTTTCTAATAATGATACAACGAATTCAAAAGCCAACCCTTTAAACCAATATCTTAGTAATTTAGTCATTACATAATCTGGTTGGTTTTTTAATAATTCACAACACTTTGTCATATATATGTGCATATACTTCATATTTATTTTTGTTTGTGACATGAAAATGAAAGATTTATGGTATTGTGGTTTTATTTATGGGAGTGCTTTTATTCATAGTTTTTTAAATGATTTTTTTCTTTTTTAATTAAAAAGTTTTAAAATAATTTTAGATTTAAAGAAAAGTTGTAAAAATAGTACAGCAAGTCCTTGTATACCTTCTACCAAGCTTTTGCTAATGTTAATGTCTTACAGAACCATAGTATAATTATCAACAGAAGGAAATCAACATCTCTACAAGATAAATAATTAAACCACAGATCTTATTTGGATTTACCAATATTTCCATTAACATCCTCTTTCTATTCCAGGATCCTACATTGCATTTAGTCGCCATATCTCTTTAGTCTCCTCCAGTCTGTGACTGCTTATTCAGTCTTTCCTTGCTTTTCATGAATTTGACACTTGAAAAGTATGCTAATCTGTTACATCAAATGTCTCTCAGTTCAGGATTGTCTCATGTTTTTTCTTGAGTAGATTAAAGTTATGTTTTTGGCAACCACGCCATAGAAATGATGCTATTCCCCTCTCAGTTTATCATTTCAGAATGTAAATTATACTGAAATATTTTATCACTGGTGATGTTAACCTTGGTTAAGTGTTATCTGCCAGGTTTCTCCACAGTAACTTCTCCCCTTATAATCAATGGTTTTTATTAATTTGGTTTTTTTTAACAGAAAACAAGCATAGAATAAATAAATTGTTCCAGTTTCTCAAAAGCATTGTGACTAGTTGGTTAATATTAATCTTATCTCATATGTTTTATAATTTTAACATCTTGGTTGCAGGTAGTTATGTTGGGGAAATAACTTTTTGAATAGCCTTAACCTTAATGGCTCTTTTCAGAGCCGTTATTTAACTTGAAGTTTGCTGCAAAAGAACTTAATAGGAATGCCAAGAAATATGATGAAGAAGAAAAGGCTGAAAAGGCCAAGATTAAAAGGTAAGTCACTTTTAATGTATTTACTTTTTTAACTCATGAAATGAGCACAATTAATCATGGAGCAATGATTAATTATACACAGTTTATTTCATGTGAAGAAAGATTAATACCTTTAGCATTCTAAGCCAAGAACCCATTTAAATAAATTCCTTATTATCCTACATAGTTAATAATGGATTTTTTATTACTGTGTTAAATTGCACACACTATGCTATGCACATTTAAAGACTATCCTTTGATTTATAGCTAAAACCACTTACTATGAAGTATAAAGCTTATATCTAAGAAGAGTATTCAACATTTTTTACTAATTTTTGAATGTTTACAGGTTCTAAAGTTTATATCTAAACATTGCATTAATGTTTACTGTGATTTGTGTATTTGCTAGAAGGATTCACAGAACTCAGTGTATAGTTGTACTTATGCCTATGATTTATTAGAGTAAATGGATATAAAACAGGATCAACAAATGGAAAATGTGTATAGGGTGAAGTCTGGAGGATCCATGTCCAAGCTGGCAAGATTCCTCTCCCAATGGAGTCACATGGAACAAGCTTATTTCCTCCAGCTACTTATCATGATACATGTGAAATGTCTACCAGGGAAGTCCCCCTGGGCTTAAGAGTTCCCAGTTTTTATCAGTAGTCAGTCATGGGCACATTCTGCCTAGCACATACCAAAATTCCAGATCCCCAGAAGGAAATGAGGTGTTTGGCATAAATCACCATTATTTGCACAAACAGTTTAGGTACAGTGAGTCACTCATCAAATTCTGGGAATCTTCCATAAATCCAAGTTCCTAGATGCCAGCCAAGCGTCAAACTTCAAGTAGGCCTACCTAAGGATAGTAGCATAAGGTAGGCTATGCTAATTCTTTTCTGTAAGTGTGTATTTATAGATCTATTTTAGTTTATTACCTTAGATATTCAGATATATAATAGTGTATGTCTAATCCTTAAAATGAGTCAATTGAGTCACTTAGGTTATTTTGTCTATACTCTTAGTTGAGAAAACTTTATGAGAGGAATACTTCTAGAAAAGGATATGGAGGTCTTTAGGTTGAGTCTGCAGAAAAAGTAAACTTAAAGTTGATGTATTAGGATTATTCCTTTCTAAAAACATGGGCCAAATATTGCAAAGAAAGAAACTCCCAAAAGGTTTCTGGTCTAATATTTTTGTATACTGAGGAGTCTAGAAATTATTAAGGAATGTATCAAATCTCAGACAAGCACAGCAGTATTAAAACATGCAGTTTACTCCACCATATGCAATCCTAATTATTTTTCTATTTTGCAGTTGACTGCCAAGGAGTAGTGGTTCCTTAGCATGTGTCTAGTGCATTGCAGTTCTACTCTTGCAGCATTTCTTTGCAGTTTACTCTTCCTTTTCCTCTAGTTTTTCAGTCTTCATCCTCCTTTAACTGTTAATTTTTCCAAACTTCCCAACACATGGCCTACAACAATCATTTTTTATTAAAACATATTAAAGTCACTTTTCATTGCAATGTACTTACAAAGGGTTTGACTTCAAAATGTGTAAATCCATGTAACAACATATGTTTTATGTGGATCGAATATAGAAATTCATAAAAATAAAACCGTATACAGACTAGAAGAGAAAATGAGGGGTGAGTTTTTTTATAGTCTTGGAGGAAGGGCTGCAAAATACAAAACCCAGAAGCCAAAAAAGAAAGACTGATAAATTTGACTGTGTTGAAAAAAATTCTATACATCTAAAAATGTAATTAAAAGAAAAATACCTGGGAATGAATATTTGTAGAAATATTAAAGCTTATCTGCTTAATATGTAAAGAGCTCTTAAACCAATTAATAAGAAAATGGCTAACAATTTATTAAAAATTAGGCAAGCCATATAAAATAAAATGTCTTTTAAACACAAAAGAGCTTACCCTTACTCAGTCTTTAAATACATTACTTTTAAAATATAAATTAAGATACAAGATAATGGAATAGAAAGCGTACCAATTGTCCCTACTCCCCCACCCCCACAAGGACACCAGTTAACAACTAACATTACACAGAAAAAATTACCTTCATAGAACCGAAAATCAGGTGAACACTCACAATACCTGTTTTTAAGTTCATGTTACTGAAAGAGGCACTGAAGAGATAGAAAAAACAGTTATGAATCTACGACACCACGCCTTCCCCACCCCTGGCGGCTGCAGCCTAGTACAGAGAGCATCTGTAGGCACTGGGTGAGGGAGAGGACAGCAATTATAAGGCATTGAACTCAGTGCTGTTCTGTTAAAGCAGAAAGGAATTTCAGACCAAACTCAGCTGATGCCCACCCACACAGGGAGCATTTAAACCATCCCTAGCCAGAGGGAAATTACCAATCCCAGGGGTCTGAACTTGAGTGCCTGCAAATCTCACCACTTAGGGCCAAAGTGCTCTTGGTTTCTAGGTAAACTTGAAAGGCAATCTCGGCCATAAGAACTGCAACTCGGCCGGGCACGGTGGCTCATGCCTGTAATCCCAGCACTTTGGGAGGCCAAGGCGGGTGGATCACGAGGTCAGGAGTTCAAGACCAGCCTGGCCAAGAAGGTGAAACCCTGTCTCTACTAAAAATACAAAAAAGTAGTCGGGTGCGGTGGCTGGCACCTGTAATCCCAGCTACTCGGGAGGCTGAGGCAGGAGAATCGCTTGAACTCAGAGGGCAGAGGTTGCAGTGAGCCGAGATCACGCCACTGCACTCCAGCCTAGATGATAGATGATAGAGTACGACTCCATCTCAAAACAAAAACAAAAACAAAAAAACCTCTTGGGTGAGTCCTATGGTGAAACTAGGCCCAGAGACAGTAGACTGTGGGGACACACGACACACTGAAACACCACCTGGGGCAGTCAAGGGAGTGTTGGCATCACCCTTCCATTAATCGCGAGCTGCACAGCTGGTGGCTCCAAAAGAAACACCTTTTGCTGTAGGAGAGGAAGTGGAAGAGTGGGACAGACTTTGTCTTGCATCTTGGATGCCAGCTAAGCCACCACAGGATAGGGCACTGGTCAGAGTCGTGAAACCCCTGTTCCAGGCCCTACCTCTCAGGCCACATTTCTAGACACACTCTAGATCAGGAGGAAAGGACCCAGTCCTGCCAACATTCATCACCTGCCAACTGAAGAGTCCTTTAGCCTTGAATAACCAGCAGTGATACTCAGGTGCTACATTGAGGGCTTGTTGAGCCTCTGAGACTTGCTGGCTTCACGTACCAACACTGCCATGGGGGTTAGAGCACCAAGTGGGCTCTTGGGGTCCCCTATGTCAGGAGTTGACTCTTAGACAGCATTTCTGAACCTGTCCTGGGCCATAGGGGAGGTCACTACCCTGAAGGGTGAGTCCCTGGCCAGGCAGTATTCATCACAACCTGTCTTAGGAGACCTTAAGCCTTAAGCAAACATCAGTGATAGCCTGGCAGTACTCCTCCTGGCCAGGTGTGGCTCTGGCTATGGGGTGAGGCTCCTCTGTCTTTGGAAAGGGGAAGGAAGACTGACAAGGACTGTGTCTTGTGGTTTGAGTGCCAGCTCAGCCACATTACAGTAGAATACCAGGTAGACTTCTAAGGTTTTTGACTGAAGTTCCTGACTCCTGGACAGCACTTTTGAACTCACATGCGGCCTGGGGGACCTTGCCGCACTGAAGGGAAGGATATAGGCCTGGCTGGCTTTTCCAACAGCTGATTGTAGAGCCCCAGGACCTTGAGAAAACATAAGCAGTAGTCAGGGAGTGGTTATAGATGGACTTCGGTGACAACCAGGGCTGTGCTGGTATCAGGTCTGGCCCCATGCAGTCATACTGGTGGTATGACACAGTGTTGCTTGTGTCACTCTGACCTCAGATGTAGGTGGCTCAGAACAGAGAGAGAGAGAAAGAAACTCTGTGTGTCTGGAAGAATGTACGGGAAGAGAACAAAAGTCTCTGCCTGGTTATTCAGAGAATTCTCCTGGATCTTGTTTAAGGCCATCAAGATGGTACCTCTACGAGTCTGCAAGCACCACAGGGTTATGGAGCTTGGGGTGCCTCTTAAAACAGAAACAGATTAGATCACAACACTCAAGTCTTTTCAAATATCTGGAAAGCATTGTCAAGAAGGATGGCTACAAATAAGGCCATACAGTGAAAACTACAATAAATACCATATTCTTCAGTGCCCAGACAGCAAAGAACATCTACAGGCATCAACACCATCCAGGAAAACATGACCTCAACAAATGAACTAAATAAGATACCAGGGACCAATCCTGGTATCTTTCTCCAATCCTGGAGAAAGAGAGATATGTGACTTTTCAGACAGATAATTCAAAATAGCTGTGTTGAGGAAATTCAAAGAAATTCAGGATAACACAGGGAATAAATTTAGAATTCTATCAGATAAATTTAAGAGAGATTGAAATAATTACAAAGAAGCAGAAATTCTGGAGCTTAAAAATACAATTCACATACTGAAAAATGCATCAGAGTTCTTTAATAGCAGAATGGATCTAGTAGAAGAAAGAATCAGTGAGCTTGAAGGCAATCTGTTTGAAAATACACAAAGGAGATGAAAGGAAAAAAAAGAATGAAAAAATGAAACATGACTACAGGATCTAGAAAAAGACCCTCAAAAGGGCAAATATCAGAGGTATTGGCCTTAAAGGGGAGGTCAAGAAAGAGATAGGGGTAGAAAGTTCATTGAAAGGGATACTAATAGAGAACTTCACAAACCTAGAGAATAATATCAATATCCAAGTACAAGAAGGTTATAGAACACCAAGCCAATTTCATCAAAAGCAGACTACCTCAAGGCATTTAATAATCAAACTCCCAAAGGTCAAGGATAAAGAAAGGATCCTAAAAGCATCAAGAGAAAAGAAACAAATAACATACAGTGGAGTTCCAATACATCTGGCAGCAAATCTTTCAGTGGAAACCTTACAGACCGAGAGAGAGTGGAATGACATATTTAAAGTGCTGAAGGATAAAACCTTTTATTCCAGAATAGTGTATTTGGCAAAAATATCCTTCAAACATGAAGGAGAAATAAAGACCTTCCCAGACAAACAAAAGCTGAGGAACTTCTACCAGACCTGTCCTACAAGAAATGCTAAAGGGAGTACCTCAATCAGAAAGTAAAGGATATTAATGAGCAACAGATAATCATCTGAAGGCACAAAAGTAAGTGGTAATAGTAAGTACACAGAAAACCACAAAATAATATAACACTGTAACTGTGGTGTATAAACTACTCTTATCCTTTTTTTTTT
>NW_012115455.1:2093054-2094318 GCF_000951035.1 Colobus angolensis palliatus
TTCAAAATGCAGAAATCACCCGTCTTCTGTGTCCTTCGCGCTGGGAGTTGGAGACTGCAGCTGTTCCTATTCGGCCATCTTGCTCCGCCCCCAAACTACTCTTATCCTAAGTAGAAAGACTTAAAGATGAGCCAATTGAAAATAATAACTACAACAACTTTTCAAGACATAGTACAATAAGATATACATAGAAACAATAGAATGTTAAAAAGTGAGGGACAAAGTTAAGGTAAAATTTTTATTAGTTTTCTTTTCACTTGTTTGTTTATGCAAACAGTGTTAAGTTGTTATCAGGTTAACATAATGAGTTACAAGATAGTATTTGCAAGCCTTATGGTCACCTCAAACCAAAAAACATACAGTGGATACACAAAAAATAAAAAGCAAAAAACTAAATTGTCACCAGAGAAAAATCATCTTCGCTAGAGGATGACAGGAATGAAAGAAGAAAGGGAAGATCACAAAAGAACTAAAAAACAAATAACAAAATTGCAAGAGTAAGTCTTTACTTATCAATGATAACATTGAATGCAAATAGACTAAACCCTCCAATCAAAAGACATAGTTTGGCTATATGGATGAAAACGAGACCCATTTATTCATCTGTTGCCTACAAAAAACACACTTCACCTATAAAGACACACATCGACTGAAAAAAAAGGGGATGGAAAAAGATATTCCATGCCAATGGAAACCAGAAAAGAGCAGGAATAGCTATAGTTACATAAAACAAAATAGATATCAAGACAAAAACTATGAGAAGAGACAAAGAGTGTTACTATATAATGGTAAAAAGGGGTCAATTTATCAAGAAGGTATAACAATTTAAAAAACATCTATGCACCCAACATTGGAGCACCCAGATATATAAAGGAAATATTATTAGAGCTAAAGAGATAGACTGGCCCCAGTACAATAAAAGCTAGGTACTTTAACAGTCCACTTTCAGAATTTGATCAATCTTCCCAGGGGAAAATCAGCAAAGAAACATTATACTTAAATATTCACTATTGACCAAAAGGTTCTAATAGATATTTACTGGACATTTCATACAAGAACTGCAGAATACACATTCCCTTTCTCAGAACATGATCATTCTTAAGGACATACCATATGTTAGGCCACAAAACAAATCTTAAAACGTTAAAAAAGATATAGTGGAGTCGGAGCAAGATGGCCGAATAGGAACGGCTGCAGTCTCCAGCTCCCAGCGCGAAGGACACAGAAGACCGGTGATTTCTGCATTTTGAACTGAGGTACTGGG
>NW_012115455.1:2100443-2107754 GCF_000951035.1 Colobus angolensis palliatus
ACTGCAATAATATGCAGCATCTTCTCTGACCATAATGGAATAAAGCATCGTCTTTGACCACAATGGAATAACACTAGAAATTAATAACAAGGAGTTTTGGAAGTTCTACACCTACATGGAAATGCTCCCAAATGATCAGTAGGTCAACGAAGAGATTAAGAAGGAAATTGAAATATTTATTGAAATAAATGATAATGGAAACATACCAAAACTGGTGGGATACAGCAAAAGCAGTGCTAAGAGGGAAATGTATAGCTCTAAGTGCCTACACCAAAAAACAGGGAAAACTATATAAACAATTTAATGGTGCCTCCTAAAGAACCAGAAAAGCAAGAGTAAATCAAACAAAAACAGTAGAAGAGAAGAGATAATAAAGGTCACAGCAGAAAGAAATGCAGTTGAAATGAAAAAAAGGACAAAAGATCAATGAAAAGTTGATTTTATATAAAGTTAAACAAAATTGTCAAACGTTTAGCCAGAATAAAAAAATAAAGAATATCTAAGTAAAATAAGAAATGAAAAAGGAGATATTACTAGTGATACTGTAGAAATGCAAAGGATCATTAGTTGCTACTATGAGCAACAATATGCCAATAGATTCGAAAAATCTAGAAGAAATGGACAAATTCCTAGATATATACAGCCCACTAAGATTGAACCAGGAAGAAATCCAAAACCTGAACACACCAATAACAAGTAACAAGATAGAAATCTTAACAAAAATTCTCCCAGTAAAGAAAATCCTGGGACATGATGGCTTCACTGCTGAATTATACCGAACATTTAGAGGACTAATAATACCAATCCTACTCAAATTATTTGGAAAAACAGAGGTGGAGGGAACACTTTCAAACTCATTCTTTGTGACCAGTATTACCCTGCTACTAAAACCAGACAAAAGACACATAAACACACACACACACACACACACACACACAACTACGGGCTGGCATTACTCGTGAATACTGATGCAAAAATCCTCAAAAAATACTAGCAAACCAAATTCAACAGTAAATTAGAAAGGGCATGCATCATGACTAAGTGGGATTTATCCCTGGGATACAAGGATGGTTCAACAAACACAAATCAACCCATGTGATACATTATATCAACAGAATGTAGGATAAAATCATATGATCGTTTAAATTGATGCTTAAAAAAACTTGATAAAATTCAACATCCATTCATGATAAAAAAAAAAAAAGAAACACCCTCAAAAAACTGGGTATAGAAGGAACACACCTCAACATCATAAATGCCATATAGGACAGACCCACAACTAGTATACTTAATGAAGAAAAAACTGAAAGCCTTCCCTCGATGTAGAACACGACAAGGATTCCTATTTTTACAATTGTTATTCAACATAGTACTGGAAGTCCTAGTTAGAGCAATCAGACAATAGAAAGATACAAAGGGCATCCAAGTTGGAAGGAAGAATTCAAATTATCCTTGTTTGCAGGTGATATTGGAAAAATCCAAAAGATTCTACAAGGAAACTGTTAGAACTGATCAGGAAACTCAGTAAAGTTGCAGGATACAAAATTAACATACAAAAATCAGTAGCATTTCTCTGTGCCAACAGTGAACAATGTGAAAAAGAAATTTAAAAAGTAATCCATTTACAATAGCCACACAGAAAATTAAATACCTAGGAATTAACCAAAGAAGTGAAAGATCTCTATAATGAAAACTATAAAACCTTGATTTAAAAAAATGAAGAGGACCAAAAAAAAAAAAAAAAAAGGAAAAATATTCCATGTTCATGGATTGGAAGAATAAATATTGTTAAAATGTCCATACTACCCAAAACAGTATACAGATTCAGCGCAATCTCTATCAAAATACCAATGACATTCTTTATAGAAATAGAAAAAACAATCTTAATATGTATGGAGAACCACAGAAGATCAAGAATAGCCAAAGAATTACATTACCTGACTTCAAATTATACTGGAGGTATAGTAACCAAAACAGCTGGGTACCAGTATAAAAACAGACACACGGACCAGTGGATCAGAATAGAGAACCCAGAAACAAATCCACACATTTTTGTCAAACTTATTTTCCACAACAGCGCCAAGAATGTACACTGGAGAAAAGACGGTCTCTACATTAAATGGTGCTGGGAAAACTGGATATTCATATCCAGAAGAATGAAACTAGACCTTTATCTTTTTCCATATACAAAAAAGTCAAATCAAAATGGATTAAGGACTTAAACCTAAGACTTCAAATTATGTAACTATTACAATAAAACATTTGGGTAAATCTGGACATTTATCTGGGCAAAAAACTCCTTGAGCAATACTGTACAAGTCCAGACAACCGAAGCAAAAGTGAACAAATGGGATCACATCAAGTTAAAAGGCTTCTGCACAGCAAAGGAAACAATTCACAAAGTAAAGAGACAACCTCCAGAAAGGCAGAAAATATTTGCAAATTACTCATCTGACAAGGGATTAATAACCAGAATATATAAGGAGCTCAAACAACTCTATAGAAAAAAAAAAATCTAATAATCTGATCACAAGATGGCCAAAAGATTTGAATAGACATTTCTCCAAAGAAGACGTACACATGGCAAACAAAGGTGCTATAAACATCACTGGTCATCAGAGAAATGTAAGTCAAAACTACAATGGGAAACCGTCTCAGTTCAGTTAAAATGGCTTGTGTCCAAAAGGCAAGCAAGAGCAAATGCGAGGATGTGGAGAAAAGGGAACTCTTGTATACTTTAGATGGGAATATAAGTTAGTACATCCACTATAAAGAACAGTTTGGAAGTTCCTCAAAAAACTAAAAATAGAACTACCATATGATCTAGCAGTCCCACTGTTGAATATATACCATAAAGAAAGCAAATCAGTATATCGAAGAGAGATGTGCACTCCTATGTTTGTTACAGCAATGTTTACAACAGCTAAGATTTGGTAGCAGCTTAAGGGTTCATCATCGGATGAATGGATAAAGAAAATTTACATATACACAATGGAGAACTACTATTCAGCCATGAAAAGAATGAGATCCAGTCATTTGCAACAACATGGATGGAACTGGAGATCATTGCGTTAAGTGAAATAAGTCAGGCACAGAAAGACAAAAGTCACATGTTATCACTTATTTGTGGGATCTAAAAATAAAAACAATTGAATTCATGGACATAGAGTATAGTAGGATGGTTACCAGAGGCTGGAAATGGTAATGTGGGGCTGGGACAGATGTGGGAATGCTTAATGGGTACAAAAATAGTTAGAAATCATGAATACAACCTACTACTTGATAGCACAATAGAGTGGCTATAGTCAATAATAACCATATATTTAAAAATAAAAAGTGTAATTGGATTATTTGCAACTCAATGGATAAATGTTTGAGGGGATGGATAACCCTTTCTTCATGATGTATTTATTTCATATTGCATGCCTGTATCAAAGCCTCTCATGTACCTCATAAATATGTACACCTACCATGTACCCACTAAAAATAAAAATTATAAAAATTAAGTAAAATATAATTAAAATAGTATTTTTCAGGCTTAGAAATACCAGAAAGTTTGCTAATATGTTTTGTTATCAAAGACATGGGGAAACAGGCACATAATACTTTGATGAGAATGAAAATTATTATAATTTTGGAAGGCAGTTTAGCAATATATCTCCAAAATGTAAATTCATATACTTTTTGATATAGTAATGCTATTTCTAGGACTTTTTCCTGAAGACATATTTGCATATGTTTATGGACATACCAAATTTCATCTGTATGGCATCATTTGCCATAAACAGAAAATAAATAAAAATAGATACAACCCTCTTGCTCATTATATTATGAAACTGTCGTATAATAGAGTACTACATAGACATTGAAAAGACTGAGATAAGCATGTATATTGAAACAGAATACTGTTAATGAGAATAGCAAGGTGAACAGTTCTCCATCTATTCAACAATGCCAGTTTCTCTACTCTCTTGCCAGCGTTAGATATTAAAAAACTAGTCTTATGCCAATATGATTGGTAAAATAAGGTATTTCATTGTTTCAGTTTGTATTTCTTGTGAATAAGTTTGAGCATCTTTTCATGGTTGGATATTTTTATTTGTGACCTACTTGTTCATAACCTTTGTGTCTTTTTTATTGTTCATTTTTTTTAACTAATTTGAGAGTTATAAATTTTATGATCATGAAAAAAGCGATCCCTTTAAAAGCAGACACATAGATCAATGGAACAGAATAAAGAGCCCAGAAATAAATCCACATGGATGGGATTGATCAGGGAGATGACGGTAAGGAGTGAGGACCACATCAGGTTGAAGAAGCCTATATGGTAAACATCAATATTTAATGGGGTTGGGGATGGAAGGTGGAAAAAGAACCAAAAAGGTTCAAAAAGGAACAACCAGAGAAGTAGGAAGGAGAACCAGGAGTAAAAGAGGTATATTGGAAACCTGGGGAGAAGGGAGATTCAAGGAGAGAATGAATGATTGGCAGGACAAAATCTAGTAAGTAAGAAGGTTAAAATACAACCAGTAGAATGACAGTGATGACCTTATGAAGAACAATTTCAGTGGAGTGAAGGAGGCAAAATCCAGGTTACAGCAAGTTGAGGTATGAATGAGAGGCAAGAATGGGAAGATAGATACCCTCATCGCCCTTATTTCTTCCTTGTACTATAGACTCTCATATCTGGCAATCATTTTGTCATCTCTCCTTGGTTATCTAACAGGCATCACAAACCTAATATTTTCAAAAACTAGAATGCTTGACTTCTACCCCTGTCCACACTAAAACATGATCATTACTGTTCCGCTGCAGTATTTTGCATTTTAGTCAATGGCAACTCTGCACTCATTTGTTTAAGCCAGAAGCCAGGGAGTCATCATTACTTACTCTTTTATCACACATCCAGTTCATAGCAAGTCTACCTTCAGAATATATCCTAAAGCTGACTAGATCTCACCACCTCCATTGCTAATGTCCTAAGCCAAATCACATCATTTTTTGTCTGCCCTACCGCCCTGAGCTCTTAGCTGATCTCTCTGCATCTACCATTGCCCCCAATGGCCAATTATTTCCTCAGTAGCCAGAGTGGTCATTTAACAGTAGAGTGTGGTCATGTCATTGTGCTGCTTAGAGCCCTTCAGCATCTTCCCAATGCACCAGAACAAAATCCAAAATCCTTACCATCAAAGCTCTAAATGATCTGGCCCTACATGCAACTCCAACCTCATCTCTTACTACTCTCCCCTTCAGTCACACTACTCCAGCACACAGTGGACTTCACATTTTTCCTGGAACATACCTCCCTTAACCTTGTCTTGACTTTGCATTAGGTATTTCCTCTACCTGAACATATTTTTTTCCCTTCAGAGTTTTGCAGGGCTGTTTCCTTCTGGCCATTCAGTTTTCAACCTAAATGTTATTTCCCTCAAGTTACCTTTCCTAACTACCCAGCCTAAAGTGGCCCATCTACTCTATTACCCTACCCTATTGTCCTGTTTTATTCTCAATAAAGGACTTGCTACTAATATAGTTGCCTTTTTTTCCTTTTTTTTGGGGGGGCCGGGGGAGAGGGTCTCTTTCTACCAATAGAGACCTTGTCCTACTCAGTTTTGTATCCCCAGTGCCTGATATATAATAGGCTTTCAATGAGTGTTAGTAGATATACAAATGGATAAAGGGACCTGCCTACCCCCTTTGCTATTTATATTGTGATTAGCTATTTTTTGAAACTTGATTTTTTAGATTAATAAAACAGTATTCTATCATATTAATATAAGTTACTTAATTTTCCTTTTATTATTGGACATATAAGTGATAACTAACCTATTTTCTGTTACTTTAAGTACCACCATAAGTGAACATTCTTTTTTTTTTACATTTTTTAGAAGTAGAAACTTAATTGAGGTAACATGCAGAAATCATACAAGTGCAGCTTCTTGATGAATTTTCACAAATGATATAAGCATTTAGGTGAGAAAACAGAACTTACCAGAATATAAGTCTCCTTATGCTCCCTTAACAGGCACTACTCCATTGAGAGTAAACTCCCTCCTGACTTTCAAACACCATGGATTAGTTTTGTCTTTTTCTGAACTTTTACATAAGTGGATTTACATGGCATGGACCCTTTGGTGTCTGGCTTCCTTTTGCTCAGCATATATATGAGATTCATTCATATTGTTAAGTATAATTGCAATTTCTTCAATCTCCCTTCTATGTAGTGTTAAGATTTTGTTTGGGGTTACATGGAACCTATAGACAAATTTGGGGAGAATTGGTATCTTTATAATGTCAACCTTTCCAATCTACGAGCATGATCTGTCCTTCCATTTATTGAGAATTCTTTAATTTTTCTTAGTGTTTTGTAGTTTTCAGTATAAACATCTTTTTGTTTGTTTGTTTTGTTTTGTTTTGTTTTGTTTTCGAGACAGGGTCTCCAGCCCTGGCTGTAGTGCAGTGGCGTGATCACAGCTCACTCTATCCTCAACTTCCCGGGCTCAGGTGATCCTCCCAGCCCAGCCTCCCTCATAGCCAGGACTGCAGGCACACATCACCATGCCCAACTAAGTTTTTTTTTTTTTTCTTTTTTTTAGAGATGGAGTTATAAATCTTTATGTTAACTTGATTGTGTCCTTAGTATGAGTTCCTAGAAGCAAAATTGCTGGGTCAGAGAGTATGTTTTGATTGTTATTTACATCTTGTGAAGTTGTTCAATTTAAAAGAGAAGAGAATCCATGTGACTTGGTGATATTTCCATAATCCATTTATTCTTCCTCTCTCTTAAATGGCGATTTTATGTTTTTTTCTTCTCTTTTTTAAACCTCAAAAAACTCCTCTCCCACTCTCACTTTCAGCTAATGACCATGCTTTCTATTTCATTGAGAAATCTCTGACTACTATACCTACCTGCATCTCTGCCCAGAAACTTTCCCTTCCCTTCACACGATACATGAACTGTCCATACTCCTAGCAAAGGCCAACTTCTCCCTTTGTGTACTAGGTTCCATCCCTCTCTCCTACCAGATGTTACTGCCCTAGAAGTTCTCTCTCCTGCATCACCAGTTTTACTCTTCTCCTGAATCAATCCTATCAGCATACAAACATCCTTAAATCTTTAAAAGCTGTCTCCTGACAGCCGGGCGTGGTGGCTCACGCCCATAATCTCAGCACTTTGGGAGGCTGAGGTAGGCAGGTCACCTGAGGTTGGGAGTTCGCCACCAGCCTGACCAACATGGAGATACCTCGTCTCTACTGAAAATACAAAATTAACCAGGTGTGGTGGCACATGCCTGTAATCCCAGCTACTCA
>NW_012115455.1:2111606-2162321 GCF_000951035.1 Colobus angolensis palliatus
TATTATACTTTAAGTTCTAGGGTACATGTGCATAACGTGCAGGTTTGTTACATATGTATACTTGTGCAATGTTGGTGTGCTGCACCCATCAACTCAAAACAGGCCATTCAGAAAGGCAATAAGGAAACTCTAAGAATACATGCTGAAAATACAATCCACCAGAAAAAGCAAGCAATTGATTTCTTAAGAGTGAGTGCTAGAGTTGATGCTGTGGCAGCCAGAGTTCAAAATGCAGTAACAATGGGCAGGGTAAGACTTGAGATCTATAAATAATAAGAACTCTTGATTTAAGTTTAGTAAGAGTATTGAGTTATCAGAACTCTACATTTGTTGCAGGATGCTGCAGGGTGCTGGTAAAGGTGCAACATATTCAAAGTACTTGGTGAGGAAAGTGATTTTGGCAGTGGATTTTGAACTAAGATTTAATTGTCTTTTAAAAAACTTTTAAGTTCAGGGATACATGTACAGGATGTATAGGTTTGTTACATAGGTAAATGTGTGCCATTGGGGTTTGTTTTACAGATTATTTCATCACCCAGGTATTAAGCATAGTATCCATTAGTTATTTTTCCTGATCCTCTCCCTCCTCCCACCGTTCACCCTCCAGTAGGTCCCAGTGCACATTGTTCCCCTCTATGTGTCCTTGTGTTCTCATCATTTTGCTCCCACTTATAAATGAGAACATGCAGTATTTGGTTTTCTGTTTCTGCATTAGTTTGCTAAGTATAATGGCTTCCAGCTCCATCTAAGTCCCTGTCAAGGGCGTGGTCTTATTCTCATTCTTTTTAATGGCTGCATGGTATTCTATGGTATATATATACCACATTTTCTTTATCCAGTCTGTCATTGATGAGCATTTAGGTTGATTCCATGTCTTTACTATTGTGAATAGTACTGCAATAAACATATGTGTGTATGTGTCTTTGTAGTAGAATGATATGTATTACTTTGGGTATATACCTAGTAATGAGATTGCTGGGTCGAATGCTATTTCTGTCTCTAGGTCTTTGAGGAATCACCACACTGTCTTCAACAATGGTTGAATTAGTTGTCTTTTAATGAAGTGAAAGTCAAAGAAATGAGAAGCCAATGCCTAGACTATAAATGCATAACATTGTATATTTACTGTTAAAGAAAAGGTAGACAAGTTTCATAAGTTGATTTGTAAGTAATATATTTAGAAGACTACAAAAATTTTGAGACTGTATATGTCATAGGATACTGTTTGTTTGTATCCTCCAAATAGGTAACAAGTCCATGTGAGGCATAGTTAAGTCTGTGGGTGCTTCATTGAGGAGTAGAACCTTGAAAAGGTAAAAAAAAAGAAAAAAAAGAGTTATGTTGAGATAGCGTCTTTTCAGTGTAAGTTTTTCTAATAACCATATTTATTTTTACAGACTTCTGCCTTGATGAACAAATTCGAACACCAGTTTGAAATATTGGATATTCAAACACAACAAATGGAAGATAAAATGAGTAGCTCTACAACCCTAACACCACCACAAGTAAGTATAGCTTCTCTACTTAGAATAACTTTTTAAAATTATCCCACTTCAAATTATAATGGTATTGTGAGCCTAAATGATCTCTAGAATGCTAAATAAACATGATGTATCTTTACAATGATGGTAGGAAGTTACTGCTCATCCCCTAGATTGCTGAGGAGGCATTTTCCCTAGCTTGGTTTGAAGTTCTGGGAATTGTACTGAGTTGCATGTCTAGAGTCTAGATCCTGATTCTATCTGACTGCCAGTGGTACTTACTGATGAAGGCCATAGCACTAGAGGCTCACTGAGGCCAGTTGGTATTAGATATTATCCCATGCCTCAGCTAGTTCATCTCATTGTAAATTTTCTTATGTTGCCTGCCTACTCTTTAGGTGTTTTATGTATGCATGCGTCAGAGGTGAACCAAATAGAAAATACAAGATAAATTAATTTTCAGAAAACTGGGATATTTTCTAAACCTGGAACCTGGACAGAGACCTCCTACGAAGAAAATTAAAATTTGAAACTAGTTTGTGTGTGACACATCTCAGAAACAAAGTTTTGTAAAATTTAAATACTCAGATAGAAAATTTATTTCACTATCACTCTTCTCTTTGATCCCAGCACCTATCATGTAGTTAGCCAAATGAAAAGAGAACTTATTATTACTATTTTGGAGGCTAATATGGAAAAAATATGATTTACAAAGTCTATTAAGAAGAAATTGACAACTGTCCATCAACATTTTACCACAAACAGCTCTTTTCAAAAAAAGGTAAACAATGAAAGAACAGGCTTATACTCAGGGTTTAGAGTTAAGAAGAAAGAATATATGTGTATATCTTAAAGTGAGGCTATATTTAACCATTCTTTTATACCCTCCCCTAGAGCTTTGTTCCCCAAAGTGTGTAGGACAAGATTCAGGAGCACTCTTACACCCTGGAAGCTCATTAGGAATATAGAATTTCAGAACCCCCCCCCCAGATATATTGAATCAGAATCTTCATTTTAACTAGATTCTGACGTGATTTGTATGCACAGAGTTTGAGAAACACTGTCCTAGAGTGTCTGATTTTTATTCGGTTATCTTAGTAATCCTGAGGTGATTTTATGATCAGTCAAGTTAAGAAAACCCAACTGTATTTGAAAAGTGACTTGAAGTCAGGACACTTGGATTTATTAATTTTTTAAAAAATCTGTAATTGACAGATAATTGTACATAAGTATGGAGTACAGTGTCAGTGCATGCATACATTGTATAGTGATTAAATTAGCATTGTCATATCCATAATTTCACATGTTTATCACTTTGCGGTGTAACATTCAAAATCTTCTCGTCTAGCTATCTTAAAATATACACTACGGTGTTATCAGTTATAGTCACCCTACTGTGTAACACCAGAACTTATCCTTTCTGACAAACTAACTCTGTACCCATTGACAAATTTCTGCTTGTCCCTCCTTTTACCAACTCTTTTCCATCCCCAGGCCCTGGTAACCACTATTCTCTCTACTTCCACGAAATCAACTTTTTTGAATTCCACAGATGCGTAAGATCGTGCAATGTTTGTCTTTCTGTGCCATGTTTCTTTCACTTAACCTTATAGCCTGCAGGTTTATCCATTTTGAGCAAATGACAGGATTTTATTTTGTGTTATGGATGAGTAGTATGTTCTATTATGTAGATATACCACATTTTCTTCATCTTTAGATGAACCAAGTTGATCCCATATTTTGACTATTTTGACTATTGTGAAACATGGGATTGCAGGTATCTCTTTGACATACTAATTTCATTTTATTTGAATATATACCCAGGAAGGGGATTGCTGGATCATATGGAAGTTCTGTTTTTTAAGTTTTTGAGGAAACTACATATTTCTTTCCATAATATCTGTACTAAATTAACATCCTTACGAACAGTGCATAAGAATTCTCCTTTCTCCATATCCTCACAAGCAATTGTTATTTTTTGTCTTTTTGATAAGAAACATTCTCACTGGAGTGAGGTGATATTTCACTGTGGTTTTGACTCACATTTCCCTGATGATTACTGATGTTGAGCATTTTCACATACCTGTTGGCCATTTGTATGTCTTTGAAAAATGTCTATTCAGGTCTTTTGCAACTACTTTCTCCTTTTCTGTAGGTACTCTCTTCACTGTATGTATTTGTTTTTTTTCCTGTGCAGAAGCTTTTTAATTTGATATGATTTATCTACTTTTACTTTTGCTGCCTGTGCTTTTTGGTTTGTTTTTGAGACGGGGTCTTGCTTGGTCACCCAGGCTGGAGTGCATGGCGTGATTATAGGTCACTGTGACTTTGAACTCCTGGGCTCAAGCAGTCCTCATGCTTTGGCCTCCCAAGTAGCTTGGACTACACGAATGTGCGCCTGCACCCAGCCAGTTTCATTTTTTTTTTTGGGGGTATAGATGGGGGTCTCACTGTGTTGCCCAGTCTGGTCTTGAACTCCTGGCCTCAAGCGATTCTCCCACCTCAGCCTCCCAAAGGTACTTTTTAAAAAACGATATTTGGGGGTACAGATGCAGTTTTGTTACCTGGATATGCAGCATAGCAGCAGTGTCTGAGCTTTCAGTGCAACCATCACACGAATAAACCTGTGCTTTTGATATCTTATTCAAAAAATCCTTGCCTGATCCAATTTTATGAAGCATTTTCCCTATGTTCTATTTTATTACTTTCGTAATTTAAGGTTTTACATTTAGGTCTTTAATCCATTTAGAGTTGATTTTTCTATATGGTAAGAGATAGGAGTCTGTTTTATTCTTCTACATATGGTTGTCTAGTTTTCCCAGCACCATTTATTGAAGAAACTGTTCTTTCCCCAGTGTATGTTCTTGGTGCCTTTGTCAAATACATATTGGCTGTAAACATGAGGATTTATTTCTGGTTTATCTAGTCTGTTCTATTTGTCTGTGTGTTTTTAGGCCAATAACATGCTGTTTGGGTTACTATAGCTTTGTGGTGTATTTTAAAGTTAAGTGTGTAATTCCCCTAGCTTGGTACATTTTGCTCATGATTGCTTTAACTATCCAGGGTCTTTTGCATTTCCATATGAATTTGAAGATTGTCTTTTTTTCTGCTTCTGGGAAAATCTCTCTCTCCTTGATGTTTCAAGGATAGGTTTGCTAGATACAGTAGTCTCAATTGGCAGACATTTTTTCTTCAGTATTTCAAGTATTTCATCCCATTTTCTCATGGCCTATAAGGTTTTTGCTAAGTCTGCCACCCAACCTATTGCAGTGCCTTCGTATATCATTTGATTCTTTTGTCTCACTGCTTACAGGATCCTCTCTTTGTCCTTGACCTTTGAGAATTTGATTATTTTTGTCTGAGGTAGTCTTTACTTGGATTAAATCTGCTTGGTAATCTTTGACCTACCTGTATTTGGATATTTATGTATTTCTCTAGGTTTAGAATGTTTTCTGTTATTTTTTCTTTGAATAAGCTTTCTACCCCTTTCTCTTTCTTTACCCCCTCTTGAGGGCCAGTGACTCATACATTTGCCCTTTTGATGCTATCCAATAGATTTCATGAACATTTTCATTGCTTTTTCTTTTTTCCTTTGTTTATTTTCAAATAGACTGTTGTTAAGCTCACTGGTCCTTTGTTTTGCTTGATTAATTCTCCTAATAAGACACAAATGCATTTCTTAAATCTCATTCACTGTATTTTTCAGCTCCAGGATTACTGTTTGATTTTTTTTTTCTTTTTTTTTTTTTTATTATACTTTAAGTTCTAGGGTACATGTGCATAACGTGCAGGTTTGTTACATATGTATACTTGTGCCATGTTGGTGTGCTGCACCCATCAACTCGTCAGCACCCATCAATTCATCATTTATATCAGGTATAACTCCCCAATGCAATCCTGCCCCCTCCCCCCTCCCACTGTTTGATTTTTTTCAATCCCTTTGTAAAATTTCTCTGATATATTTCTGAATTGCGTCTCTTTGCTTTTTTGAAGTTTGTTAAGCTTACTGAAAACACCTGTTCTGAATTTTCTGTCTGAGAATGCACATATCTCCATCTCTCCAGGGTTGTTCACTGTTATTTTAGTCTGTTTGGTGAGGTCATATTGCCCTTAATGTTCTTGATTCTTGTGAATGTGCATTGATGTCTGGGCACTGAAAAATTATGTATTTATTCCAGTCTTTGCAGTCTGGCCTTGTATGTCCTCATCCTTCTTCAGAAGGCTTTCCAGGAGTTCAAATAAACGTGACTGGCTTTTGAATTCACCAAACTTGTGTGCACTGCAGCAATTTCAGCACTAGAGGGTGCCCTAAGCTTAGGTTTGCTGCCACTCTCTTGAGGGCTTTGAGGCCTCCAGCGCTAATGGACTTGGGAAAATTCAGGGAGAGTTCCATGGGCAAAGTCTTTCACTCACTTCTTTTCTCTCCAAGAAGAAAGAGTCTTTATCCATGCTATACTGCCTGAGGTTGAGGGAGGGGTGAAGTGGATAGTCTGTGTCCTCTGCAGCTGATGTAACAGTGTGTCAAACCAAAAGCCTCAGACCAGTGCATCACCAGGGCTCAGTCAAGGACTGCAGTTGTGATAGCCTTCCTGCCACTGAAATTTATTCCGAGCCTAAGGCTACTTTTGTCAGCTGTTGGTGAAGCAGGCTGTAACTTGGGTTCATCATGCTGGGACCACAGATTCCCATCCGGCCTGTGGCAGATGTAGGAGCTCCATCCTTGGGCACAAGCCTAGAATGAGGGGTCTTAGGGTTCTGCTTGGTGCTGTGTTTTACTGTGGCAGGCTGGTACTGATTCCAAGGCAAAGTCCCATACACACTTCCCTCTCCCTCCCCCAAGCAGACAGATTCTGTCTCCATGCTGTGCTGCCTACAGTTGCAGGAAGGGTAATGTAGGCAATGCGAGACTGTCCACCCCCTTCATTGCATCTTTTCTTGTGATTATTCTAAAACCAGGTACTGTGACCATTCACCTGGTTTCTTTAGCTCTTGTGAAGGTGTTTTTGTTGTTGTTTGTTTGTTGTTTTTGTTTGGCATGGATAGTTGTTCAATTTGATGTTCCTGCAGGGGGTGTGATTGCTGTAAGGTTCTGTTTCACTATCTTGGTTACTTTGATTTCTAGTCATCACTCTGCTTCTAATTAACTTTGGAACCTTCACTCAGATACTGACTACCCCAGGCCTCAGTTTTCATAACTGTAAAATGTAGGAGTTGAATTTAATGATATCTGAAGTGCCTCTCAGCTCATTCACCTGACATTCACTGAGCACCTTCTCCTATTTCAGGTATTGTGCCAGGTGCTGGAGCCATTCATATATATGTACATGTACATATATATACATATATATGTACATATACATATATATACATATATATGTACATATACATATATATACATATATATGTACATATACATATATACACATATATATACATATACATACATATATATACATATACATACATATATATATACATATACATACATATATATACATATATATGTGTGTATATATATATATATATAAAACATTAGTCATAAAAACTTAACCAAAATTTACAGCAGAAATTGAGAGAGATCTGGCTGAACACACTTAGTTGCCCAAATTCTCACACCCTGCTAATGAGTAGTAATTAGAATTCAAATTGGCACATCCCCTTTGGAAAAGCAATTTGGTAATATCTACAGTCTGTTCTCAACATAGCAACGAGAGCAATCCTGTTAGTACAAGTCAGATCATGTCATTCCTTTCAAAACTTTCAAGTGGTTCAATGTTTTCCTCAGTAAAAGCCAGATTATTTCCAAAGGTCCATAAAGTTCTACATGGCCTGCCTTACCCTGATCTGTCCTGGCATGTTGTTGCTCATCAGTCTACTCAGGCACCTGGACTTGTTGTTATTTGTCAAACACACCAAGTATATTTCTGCCTGACAGCTATTCCACTTGTAGTTTCTTCTCCCTTGAATGTTCTTTCTCTGGACATCCTCATTGCTTACTATCTTACCTCCTTTAGGTCTTTAAGTCATTTTTATACTGAGGTTTTTCCTGACCATCCTACTTAAAATTGCATCAACAGTGTACCTACCATGCATCCTATTCTCTGCCTTCCCTGCTTTATTTTTCTCTATGGTATATATCGCTTTCTAATATACCATATACTGCTTAAAAAATGTGTTTGCCCTCCCTTCTCATGTACACACTAAAATTTAAGCTTAAGGAGGGCATCATTGATGCCTCCCTAGCATGTAAAATATCTGGCATAAAGTAGATGTTCAAAATTTTTGAATATTGTTGAATAAATCACAGTATATGAAGTATATGTAACCTAGTATTTTCACTTCCAAATTTATACACAAAGCAGCCCGTACATGTGTAGACAAAAGTATATATATAGATCGGTCTCGTTCTCTCTCTCTCTGCGTACGCACACACACACACACACACAAGAAAATGTTTATTGCACCATTTTCTGTAATAGGGAGAAATTAAGGAAAATCAAAATTCCAAAAATATAATGGATAAATAAAATTTAGTCTATTTCTGTGTTACAACATCATACAATAGTTTAAAGTGAATGAACTAGATCTAGATCTCAATATAATCTTACCAGGTTGAATGAAGGAAGGAAGTTATGGAATAAAATCATTGTATAATACAATTTAAGTAAATTCTCGTAACACGAATAATGCTATTTTAGATATGAATTAAAACCAAAATGTTAATGCACATAGGAATCTGCTATTTCATGAACTTTTTTGGTATTTAGGAAATATTTTTAAAGTGAATGAAACAGAACAAGAACTAAGGCCCAACAGGAAAGTTAGCGATTTGCTTAAAATCATACTCATTGTTAATGGTAGAGCTGGGACTATATCTTAGAATTCCCATCTATATATTAAAAATATTGTAAATAACTTAGTTAAAACTAGAAGAGTTTTTAAAATTATTAATCAGACTCTGTTGCCTGATAATGCCTGTACCTTAGTAAATATCTCAATACTTATAATTTATTCATCTCTGACATTTGAAAAAGTTATCCTTGGTATCAGATTTACATCAACTGGCCGAAAGAACAATTCTGATTATTGTAATCTAAAATTTAAATCTATGACACACAGTAAAAGTGAAGTGGGTTAGAATGGAGCTTTTGTAAATTGGTTCACTTGAAGAGATCTGTATTACTCAGATTTAAATTATATGTGAACCTCACTGCTAATATTTTTCCATAACTTCATAGTTTTAAGTTTTAGAATTTATTATTATTCAGAAAAAAAAAATACATTTTGAAATTATGCAGCTCCCTCTGGTGGTACAAAATATATTTTTTAATGCTTTCTTTTAAAAAATTAGAGACTGGTTTCCCTCTTTTAAGAGAAAAGCAAAAACCATGCAAAAAGCAAATGCTTAATAGCAATCTTCATTTTCTTATCCTAGAACCAAATGGATATGCTGCTTCAGGAAATGCCAGATGAAGCTAGGTAAGAAGTTATCCAGGTAATTGTGGAAAATCTTGATTTAATATCTAGAGGTTCTAAAATTCTGTGATATAGATGAAAATATTTCTCTTTACCACGAATTGCCAGAGTTAGGTTTGTGACCCTAGAATTTAGTGTTTCAAGGGACTTTAAACAGTCATCCAATTCCTTGCCATGCTCATAAAAATTTGACTGTGTTTCAATCATCTTAGTATTTTCTTAAAAATTTCTGGAAATAGACTCATTTAGTGTGTGTAAAGAAATAGGCAAAGGTGATCAAAGGAAGCAGGAGTGTTTGAACATTTGCTCAATACCTACTGTTCGCTGCATATATGAAATATATAGTGTTTTTTTTTTTTTTTTAAAGGACCTTCCAAAATAACTCTGCTATGATTAGGCCATTGAGTCATAAGTCTAGTTTGAGAACTGCAAACTGAGCAATATGTGCAAAATGTGCAAGGGGCTCAAAAGACAGCAATATTACACATAATGATTTGGTTATTTCTTTTAAGTAAATAGTTCATACTCTTTTGTGATATTGTTATTGGAAATAGGGTGTATAATACAAGCTGTTTATTTCAGGCCCTTCATGTCATGGGAGAATGACTTATCTATGATATCTTTGCTATAGAAGTTATGTTGTATCATTATTCTCTGGTGTAATATTTGCTTCAAGATAATGTAGTAGTAAAAAATAAAAATTGATGCTAATGTTTTATAATTTATTTTCAAAGGTAGAGAACTAGTTTGAAATGAGGCTTAGTCTTATTTTGTTCTTTTCTCCTGGGAAGAGATGATTTGAAGACATCTGGAAAACAGAGTTGATAAATACTACTCTCTTATCTAAGCTAATACCTGATTAGAATAAACAGTTAAGTTTATCAACTCTATCACTAATATATTACTAAAGAATTTAAATCTAGATTAATAAATTAAAAATCAGGTTAGTAATGTCCGAGAACAGGGCTGTGGGTTAAGTTGTGTGCTATTTTGTTTTGTTAGTATCCTAAAGTAGCCCATATATGGAGGGGAACAAGAAAGGTGGTTTTCGTTAAATATTGTAACAAAGGCATTGTGTGTCAGAAGACTCCGTCTTCTAAACATAGTCTTTATAAGAGACTAAGGACTTGTTTAGTTTCTGCTAAAGACTAAATTAGACGATTTGGCTTGAAAATGCAGCAAGGGAAGTCTTATAAAATGAATGCTGCCACATTATGGCCTTACTGACCCTCAGTGGTAAATGAAATCAGTAGGCAACTTTCTGATAAGGTTTAGAGCAGGATTTCACAACCTCGATACTATTGACATTTTGGGATGGATGATCCTGGGGGCTGTCATGTTCACTGCAGAATGTTTAGCCGCATCTTTGGCCTCTACCCACTAGATACCAATGGCACCCCTCCCTACAGTTGTGACAGCCAAGCGTCTCTCCAGACATTTCCAGATGTTCCTTGGCGTAGTGACTAAAAAATCAAGAGACTAATTATGTCAATGTGTGATGACTGGCAGTAGAAACAGGTATAACCACTGATGTAGAAATACCAATGCCCATCTTTAAAGATGTTTAACTATCTAATTGCTGATTGAGTTAGCGATTTCCCCAACTAAATTTCATGTCTTTACTTTTTCAATAAAAATCTGTCTGTAGAATCTCATAATGGGCTGGGCACAGTGGCTCACACCTATAATCCCAGCACTTTGGGAGGCCGAGGTGGCTGGATCACCTAAGGTCAGGAGTTCGAGACCAGCCTGGCCAACATGGCAAAACCCCATCTCTACTAAAAATACACAAATTCGTCAGGTGTGTTGGTACATGGATATAATCCCAACTACTCCAGAGGCTGAGACAGGAGAATCACTTGAACCCAGGAGGCTGTGGTTGCAGTGAGCCGAAAGCATGCCACTACACTCCAGCCTGGGTAACAGAATGAGACTCTGTCTCCAAAAAAAAAAACTCATAATGACTGTTAATATCATGATATTATATTCCCTGTAGTATTTTCATACTGAAGTTGGCATACACTCCAATGATTTAGAGACAAGCAGAAAGGATAGTTTATATACTAGAGGAGTGGTGCAGTGGAGATTAAAATCACAGGCTTTGGAGACAGTCAAACCTAGATTAAAATCCTATGTCTATCACTAGAATGATCTCAGACAAGTATACTTAACTTTTCTGAAACTCAGTTGTATGGTTGGATGCAAATAATGATTCTTGCTAAGGGTAGCCCAGGAGCTAAAAACTGAAATTGAAGTTAATTGAAATATTAGGTATAGATCCTGAGGCTAGAGTTATCTAGCCTGTTTTATCTTTTTTAGCATATTAATTTTCCTTCACAGTAGGAAGCAGAGTAATCTACAGTACATCTAATATATTGGATAACCATTAGTTTGGACTTTTGTTCTGAAGACCAGATCATTTCCCAGTATTATTATCTTTTATATCATAAGTACCTTCCACGTGGATCACTTTTAGAACTCAACAAAAGTACCTTAAAATTAGTATTCATTATCTTAAGGTAGATATTCAGAAGATATTTAAGCTCAGTTAATATTTATAAAATTGAACATGTTTTATTTTTATGTAAACTAAGGTAAAATGGAGATGGAATATTCAGATTTACAATACATATTAAGCAAAGAAGGAAAATGCCTATATTACATTCATATGCTAATTATTATTTATTTAAATTTATTTATTATACTTTAAGTTCTAGGATACATGTGCAGAATATGCAGGTTTGTTATATAGGTATACGTGCCATGGTGGTTTGCTACACCCATCAACCCATTATCTACATTAGGTATTTCTCCTAATGCTATCCCTCCCCTAGCCTCCCACCCCGTGACAGGCCCTGGTATGTGATGTTCACCTCTCAGTGTCCATGTGTTCTCATTGTTCAGCTCCCACTTGTGAGTGAAAACATGTGGTGTTTGATTTTCTGTTTTTGTGTTAGTTTGCTGAGAATGAAGGTTTCCAGCTTCATCCATGTCCCTCCAAAGGACATGAACTCATCCTTTTTTTATGGCTGCATAGTATTCCATGGTATATATATGCCACATTTGCTTTATCTAGTATATCACTGGTGGATATTTGTGTTGATTCCAAGTCTTTGCTATTGTGAACAGTACTGCCGTAAACATATGTGTACATGTGTCTTTATAGTAGAATGATTTATAAACCTTTGGGTATATACCCAGTAATGGGATCGCTGGGTCAAATGGTATTTCTGGTTCTAAATCCTTGAGGCATAGCCACACTGTCCTCCACAATGGTTGAAGTAATTTACACTCCCACCAACAGTGTAAAAGCATTCCTATTTCTCCACATCCTCTCCAGCATCTGTTGTTTCCTAACTTTTTAATGATCGCCATTCTAACTGGTGTGAGATGGTATCTTATTGTGGTTTTGATTTGCATTTCTCTAATGACCAGTGATGATGAGCTTTTTTTCATATGTTTGTTGGTCACATAAATGTCTTCTTTTGAGAAGTGTCTGTTCATATCCTTCACCTACTTTTTGATGTTTCCTTCACCTACTTTTTGATGTTTTGTGTGTGTGTGTGTGTGTTTTAATTTAAGTTTATTGTAGATTCTGGATATTAGCCCTTTGTTGTGATGGATAGATTGCAAAATTTTCTCCCATACTGTAGGTTGCCTGTTCACTCTGATGATAGTTTCTTTTGCTGAGCAGAAGCTGTTTACTTTAATTAGATCCCATTTGTCTGTTTTGGCTTTTGTTGCCATTGCTTTTGGTGTTTTAGTCATGAAGTCTTTGCCCATGCCTGTGTCCTGAATGGTATTGCCTAGGTTTTCTTCCAGGGTTTTTATGGTTTTAGGTCTAACATTTAAGTCTTAAATCCGTCTTGAGTTAATTTTTGTATAAAGTGTAAGGAAGGGGTCCAGTCTCAGTTTTCTGCATAGGGCTAGCCAGTTTTCCCAACACCATTTATTAAATAGGAAATACTTTCCCCATTGCTTGTTTTTGTCATGTTTGTCAAAGATCAGATGGTTGTAGATGTGTGATGTTATTTCTGAGGCCTCTGTTCTGTTCCATTGGTCTATATATCTGTTTTGGTACTAGTACCATGCTGTTTTGGTTACTGTAGCCTTGTAGTATAGTTTTAAGTCAGGTGGCATGATGCCTCCAGCTTTGTTCTTTTTGCTTAGGATTGTCTTGGCTATGCGGGCTCTTTTTCGGTTCCACATGAAATTTAAAGTAGCTTTTTCCAAATCTGTGAAGAAAGTCAGTGGTAGCTTGATGGGGATAGCGTTGAATCTATAAATTACTTTGGGCAGTATGGCCATTTTCACGATATTGAATCTTCCTACCCATGACCATGGAATGTCTTTCTATTTGTTTCCTGTCTTATTTCCTTGAGCAGTGGTTTGTAGTTCACCTTGAAGAGGTCCTTCATATCCCTTGTAAGTTGGATTCCTAGGTATTTTATTCTCTTGGTAGCAATTGTGAATGGGAGTTCACTCATAATTTGGCTCTCTGCTTGTGTATTATTGGTGTATAGGAATGCTTGTGATTTTTGCTCATTGATTTTGTATCCTGAGACTTTGCTGACGTTTCTTATCAGCTTAAGGAGATTTGGGGCTGAGATGATGGGGTTTTCTAAATATACAATCATGTCGTCTGCAAACAGACAATTTGACTTCCTCTCTTTCTATTTGAATACTCATTATTTCTTTCTCTTGTCTGATTGCCCTGGCCAGAATTTCCAATACTGTGGTAAGAGAAAGCATCCTTGTCTTGTGCTGATTTTCAAAGAGAATGCTTCTAGCTTTTGCCCATTCAGTATGACATTGACTGTGGGTTTGTCATAAATAGCTCTTATTATTTTGAGATATGTTCCATCAATACCTAGTTTATTGAGAGTTTTTAGCATGAAGGTGTGTTGAATTTTATCAAAGGCCTTTTCTCCATCTATTGAGATAATCATGTGGTTTTTGTCATTGGTTCTGTTTATGTGATGGATTACATTTATTGAGTTGCATATGTTGAACCATCCTTGCATCCCAGGGATGAAGCTGACTTGATCATGGTGGATAAGCTTTTTGATATGCTACTGGATTTGGCTTGTCAATACTTTATTGAGGATTTTTGAATCAACATTCATCAGGGATATTGGCCTGAAGTTTTCTTTTTTTGTTGTGTCTTTGCCAGGGTTTGGAATCAGGATGATGCTGGCCTTGTAAAATGAGTTAGGGAGGAGTCCCTCTTTTTCTGTTGTTTGGAATAATTTCAGAAGGAATGGTATCAGCTTCTCTTTGTACCTCTGGTAGAATTCGGCTGTTAATCTGTCTGGTTCTGGGCTGTTTTTGGTTAGTAGGCTATTATTTACTACCTGAATTTCAGAACTTGTTATTGGTCTATTCAGGGATTCAACTTCTTCCTACTTTAGTCTTGAGAAGGTGTGTGTGTCCAGGAATTTATCCATTTCTTCTAGATTTTCTAGTTTATTTGTGTAGAGGTGTTTATTGTATTCTCTGATGGTAGTTTATATTTCTGTGGGATCAGTGGTGATATCCCCTTTATCACTTTTTGTTGTGTCATTTGCTTCTTCTCTCTTTCCTTATTATTCTGGCTAGCAGTGTATCTATTTTGTTGATCTCTTCAGCACACCAGCTCCTGGATTCATTGATTTTTTGAAGGGTTTTCATGTCTCTATCTCCTTCAGTTCTGCTCTGATCTTAGTTATTTCTTGTCTTCTGCTAGCTTTTGCATTTGTTTGCTCTTACTTCTCTAGTTCTTTTAATTGTGATATTAGGGTGTTGATTTTTAGATCGGTCCTGCTTTCCCCCATGGCATTTAGTGCTATAAGTTTCCCTCTGAACACTGCTTTAGCTGTATCCCTGATATTCTGGTACATTGTGTCTTTGTTCTCATTGGTTTCAAATAGCTTATTTATTTCTGATTTAATTTCATTATTCACCCAGTATTCATTCAGGAGCAGGTTGTTCAGCTTCCATGTAGTTGTGTGGTTTTGAATGAGTTTCTTAATCCTGAGTTCTAATTTGATTGCACTTTGGTATGAGAAACTGTTTGTTATGATTTCTGTTCTTTTGCATTTGCTTAGGAGTGTTTTACTTCGTATTTTGTGCTCAAGTTTAGAGTAAGTGTGATGTAGTTCTGAAATGAATGTATATTCTGTTGATTTGTGGTGGAGAGTTCTGTAGACATCTATTAGGTCTGCTTGGTCCAGAGCTGAGTTCAAGTCCTGAATATCCTTTTTAATTTTCCATCTCATTGATCTGTCTAATATTGACAGTGGGGTGTTGAAGTCTCCCACTATTATTGTATGGGAGTCTAAGTCTCTCTGTAGGTCTCAACTTGCTTTATGAATCTGGGTGCTCCTATATTGGGTGCAGATATATTTAGGATAGTTAGCTCTTCTTGTTGCATTGATCCCTTTACCATTATGTAATGCCCATCTTTTTTTTTTTTTTTTTTTAATCTTTCTTAGTTTAAAGTCTGTTTTATCAGAGACTAGGATTGCAATGCCTGCTTATTTTTTTTTTTTCTTTCTGTTTGCTTGGTACATATTCCTCCATCCCTTTATTTTGAGCCTATGTATATCTTTGTATGTGAGATGGTCTCCTGAATACAGCACACCCGGTGGGTCTTGACTCTATCCAATTTTCTAGTCTGTATCTTTTAATTGGGGCATTCAGGCCATTTGTATTTAAAGTTAATATTGTTAATTGTGAATTAGATCCTTTCGTTATGATGCTTGCTGGTTATTTTGCCAGTTAGTTGATGCTGTTTCTTCATAGTGTCAATAGTCTTTACAATTCAGTGTATTTTTGTGGTGGCTAGTACTGGTTTTTTGTTTTTTTCATGTTTAGTGCTTCCTTAAGGAGCTCTTGTAAGGCAGGCCTGGTGGTGACAAAATCTCTCGGCATTTGCTTGTCTGTAAAGGAGTTTATTTCTCCTTTGCTTATGAAGCTTAATTTTGCTGGATATGAAATTCTGGGTTGAAAATTCTTTTCTCTAATATTGTTGAATATTGGCCCCCACTCTCTTCTGGCTTTTAGGGTTTCTGCAGAAAGATCTGCTGTTAGTCTGATGGGCTTCCCTTTGTGGGTAACCTGACTTTTCTCTCTGGCTGCCCTTAACATTTTTTCCTTCATTCCTACCTTGGTGAATCTGACTTGGGGTTTCTCTTCTTGAGGAGTATCTTTATGGTGTTCTCTATATTTACTGAATTTGAATGTTGGCCTGTCTTGCTAGGTTGGGGACGTTTTCCTGGATAATATCCTGAAGAGTGTTTTCCAACTTGGTTCCTTTCTCCACGTCACTTTTAGGTACGCCAATAAAACGTAGACCCATATTTCTTGGATGCTTTGTTCATTCCATTTCATTCTTTTTTTTCTCTAATCTTGTCTTCATGCTTTACTTCATTAAGTCGATCTTCAATCTCTGATATCCTTTCTTCTGCTTGACCGATTTGGCTATTGATACTTGTGTATGCTTCACGAAATTCTGCTGTTTTTCATCTCCATCAGGACATTTATGTTTTTCTCTAAACTGGTTATTGTAGTTAGCAATTCCTCAAACCTTTTTTCAAGGTTCTTAGCTTCCTTGCATTGGGTTAGAACATGCTCCTTTAGCTCGGAGGAGTTTGTTATTACCCACCTTCTGAAGCCTATTTCTGTCAATTCATCAAACTCATTCTCCATCCTATTTTTCTCCCTTGCTGGAGAGGAGCTGTGATCCTTTGGAGGAGAAGAGGCATTCTGGTTTTTGGAATTTTCAGCATTTTTGCAGTGGTTTTACCTGTTCTTCATGGATTTATCTACCTTTGGTCTTTGATGCTGGTGACCTTTAGATGGTGTTTCTGTGTGGACATTCTTTTTGTTGATGTTGATGCTGTTCCTTTCTGTTCATTAGTTTTCCTTCTAACAGTCAGACTCTTCTCCTGCTGGTCTGCTGGAGTTTGCTGGAAGTTCACTCCAGACCCTGTTTGCCTGGTTATCATGAGTGGAGGCTGCAGAACAGCAAATATTGCTGCCTGTTTCTTCCTCTGGAAGCTTCAATCCAGAGGGGCACCCACCAGATGTCAGCTGGAGCTCTCCTGTATGAGACTCCTGCTGGGAGGTGTCTCCCATTCCGGAGGCATGGGGGTCAGGGACCGACTTGAGATGGCAGTCTCTCCCTTAGCAGAGCTCAACCACTGTTCTGGAAGACCTACTGCTCTCTTCAGAGCCGGTAGGCAGGAACTTTTAAGTCTGCTGCAGCTGTGCCCACAGCCCCTTCCCCCTGGTGCTCTGCCCCAGGGAGATGGGAGTTTTGTCTATAAGCCCCTTACTAGGGCTGCTGCCTTTCTTTCAGAGATGCCCTGCTTAGAGAAGAAGAATCTAGAGAGGCAGTCTGGCTACAACGGCTTTGCGGAGCTGCAGTGGGCTCCACCCAGTTTGAACTTCCAGGCAGCTTTATTTGTACTGTGAGTGGAAAACTGCCTACTCAAGCCTCAGCAGTGGTGGACACCCCTCCCCCAACCAGGCTCCAGTGTCACAGGTCCACTTTAGACTGCTGTGTTGGCAGCTAGAATTTCAAGCTAGTGGTTCTTAGCTTGCTGGGCTCCATGGGGATGGGATCCATTGAGCTAGACCACTTGACTCCCTGGCTTCAGCCTCCTTTCCAATACAGTGAATGGTTCTGTCTTGCTGGCATTCCAGGCGCCACTGAGGTATGAAAAAAAAAACTCCTGCAGCTAGCTCGGTGTCTGTCCAAACGGCCACCCAGTTTTGTACTTGAATCCCAGGGCCCTGCTGGCATAGGCACCCAAGGGAATCTCCAGTTCTGCGGGTTGCGAAGACCATGGGAAAAGTGTAGTATCTGGGGCTGGATTGCAGCATCCCTCACAGCACAGTCCCTCAAGACTTCCTTTGGCTAGGGTAGGGAGTTCCCCGACCCCTTGCACTTCCCAGGTGAGGTGGTACCCCACCCTGCTTTGGCTCGCTCTCCATGGGCTGCACCCACTGTAACCAGTCCCACTGAGATGAGCTGGTTACCTCAGTTGGAAATGCAGAAATCACCTACCTTCTGCATTGATCTTGCTGGGAGCTACAGACTGGAGCTGTTCCTATTTGGCCATCTTGCCAGCCACCAACTGCTAATTACTTTTAAGTTGTAGCCTTGATCTCAATATGGAACTACCACAGGGTCACATAGATTCTCTTGGCACAAGTCTTACTTCCATGGAACAATTAGAGGTTGGATTTTATCTTTGCTGTTGTGTGTTTGATGTGTATTGAAGTAATTTAGGATACATACATATATATATATATATATATATACACATAGTATATAATTTAAACATGTTATATAAACTAAATATAAGTAAATATATATTCACCTTTTATAAAGAGTATTTTTCTACTATAATATATCATAAATCAGAAAAATATGATCAGCCTTTAGCTCTGTAATGATGGAAATTTTCTATTTGCATGCACATTTTGTTTGGATATAGAATTTGCTCCCCTTCATAGCTTGTGCTCTATTAAGAGCTTCATTTTTTTTTCTGAAAAGTTTAAAAAATTAAACTCTTAATGTTGCTTTTAGTGTATTTGAGGCAGGATTTTAAATCATATTTAAAATGTGAACTATTTAAAATATTAGTGTTACGTGATGGTTACTATGGGACTAAACGAAGGGGAACGAATGCAGAAATGAAAACAAAGATGAAAGGATTTGTTTTAAAGAAAGGGTCGGGGGCTCCTTGCTTCTAGTGAGCAAAGGCAGCCCTGAGCTTCTAAAATCCTTCTTATTTATTTATTGAGATGGAGTCTTGCTCTGTCGCCCAGGCTGGAGTGCAGTGGCGCGATCTCGGCTCACTGCAAATTCCACCTCCTGGGTTCATGCCATTCTCCTGCCTCAGCCTCCCGAGTAGCTGGGACTACAGGGACCCGCCACCACGCCTGGCTAATTTTTTGTATTTTTAGTAGAGACGGGGTTTCACCATGTTAGCCAGGATGGTCTCGATTTCCTGACCTCATGATCTGCCCATCTTGGCCTCCCAAAGTGCTGGGACAACAGGCGTGAGCCACTGTGCCAGCTGCCCTTTGTGTTTATTGGGTAGAAAGAACAGGGAGGAGGAGGTAACAATTGATCAGCTGTTTGATTGATCACAGGTTCACATTATCGCTAACAGGCTTCAGATATACCTATCCACAAGAAACACTTGTGCCTGGATGGTGACTGCCCTCAGCATTCCTTCTGGGTGACAGATGCAGTTTGCCAATATCCTGCTTTCATGAGTAAACAGTTTGCTCTTTATTCATATAGCCTCCATTGGTATACTGAGTTGATCGCAACCCTCATTCTTTCGGCCTTCAACAGTGTTACGTATTTTTCACTGCTTTGGTGACTTGTAAAATTTGCTTCCTCTAGGATGAACTATCACAGAGACTTGCTCTTTTCTGTGATTGAATGTAATTTAAAGAGCTGCTGCTTCTGTTTGCTTCACTTGCTTCTGAAACATTCTTTGTTTGTATAGATAAGTTATACTCCACTTACACTAAGACTACTATATATGTCAGAATGCTTTTTTGCCTAAACACTGTTTATATATAGTGCTTTCTTTTGCCTTACTATACTTTTAAATACATTAAGAAATTCCAGGGAGTTTCTATCTTGACAGATTTTATATATAGTTCTATATATTATATGTAAAAGTGTGAGGGATGTATTTTTGACAGAGCTAGAATTAGCTTCTTGTATATTAACCACCTTCCTCAAAAGTTAGATAAAAAATTCAGCACCAAAGTATTACAAAGTACTTTATACAGAATGAAGTACAGAATAAAAGTTTTGGGATTTTAAAAATTCAAAGTAGTTTTAAATCTGTCTGCAGTGAGACATGATACATAAAAATAAAGGCATGGAAACATGTTTATTTAATGTTTACGTAGTCAAAATCACCTCATTTAGTGTCATACAATGGGTATGACATATTTTTGTTTTGTGTTTTATGTTTCTGTTATCCAAACAGAAATGCAGTGGACTTTAATCTGTATTTATCAGCTTTTAAATTTAAATTAGTTTTAGAATTTTCAACCAGTAATTTAATGACTATTTAAATTCCTTAAATTAAAGACAGTTCCATGATAATGTTCCTACTTAACTAGAAAAAAAATATGCAACATTAAACCAGAGAAATTAAGGTTTGTTCAGTTTTACAATTTTCTATTTGCTAAATATCATTGTTAAGACTCCCCCCAAAATTTAACTTTTCATACTTCGAATGAAATGGTGAAACACATTTTAATGATTATCCTATTTCTACTCAACCCTTATCATGCTGTATTTGTATTTTATTTTATTTTTAGTAGAGATGAGGGTCTCACTATGTTGGCCAGGCTGGTCTCGCACTACTGACCTCAAGCGATCCTTGTGCCTCGGCCTCCCAAATTGCTGGGATTACAAGTGTGAGCCACCACACCTGACCTGTATTTTAAAAGGAGGTCAATTCACATGATATTAATATAATTTACTTATCATACACATTTTTTCATAAGATTATTGATTGATTTCCATGACTCTTAACCTGTGTTTTTAAACCAACTGACAAAATAACAATGAGAACAAAACTGAATCAACTCAAGTTACATGTACTAGAATTCCTGGTTAAATGTGTTCATTCTTTTAAAACAACTCTTTAATAACTGGAAAAAAATGAAGTGGACAATAAATACCTTAAATGTTTTGCTCAGACATGTGAATTACATCCAGCTCAATGGAAGTTGGGAGCATAACATGGGGTTATTGTGGGGACACAAAAGTTGTAAGGCTGCAAAGAAGAACAAATTCTGGAAGGCCAGGATCCTTGAGTTTAAAAACAAAATGACCAGTTGTATTACTTGTCATCTCCCCAGGAATACCTATATTTTACCCAGATAAAATTAACAAATTCGCATGAGTATGCAATTTTCTGATATAACATTCTCAAATGTGGAGAAGTGATGAAGTTTTATTTTAGCAAGTATGCTGCTACTAATCTAGGTTAAGTAAGTTAGATGTTTTTTCTTATTTACTGCAAGATTGATCCATGAACAAATTCCAATAGTTTGTGAAGTTCTATTGAAGAGCAGATCTGTTTAGAAAATCTTTTCATTGTAAGTCATGAAGGCCTTCCAAGTGCAATTGCAGAGAGAGTTCTTTGCTAAGTGTTCACTATTCATATATGATGTTTCCCACCATGTATGAGAACATGTATGAGTGAAGACTGTATTCACTGATTAATGAAATGAGAAATTATACTTTTTATAAATTTGGGTTAAACCTGTTTAAATATGTTTGATTTAAATATGATTACTATTTAAATATGATTACTGAATGATTGTGACCTCCATGCTGGAAACTTCTATTTTGTTTATAATTGATGCTTTGTCCTTTCTACTTAAAGGGTAAGTTTGTTTTTATTTTAGCCATAGAAGAGATTATGGCACACTAAAATTTCTATGGTATATAGAGTTTTCTTACTTTCCTTTGTTAGAAATTGTGTAGTTTCTGTTCTTTTGACTTTAATAAACATTGTTAAATTGTCAATACCACTTACTTAAATGTACATGATTTTGATCTAAAGATAATTGCTCATGCTTTTAGTTTATAGTCCTGTCATACTTGTCTTTTAAAAAACATTGATAGACACCAAGTTTTACTTTTAGATGCACCTATTATCTTACAAATGTAACAAAAATTCCTTTCTTAGAATTTGTTCTTAAACCAGTAGCACCACAACCTGTGACCTCTTATGTTTTTAGTATAATTACATTTCTAATTTGATAATTGATTTAATAATTGAAAAGTAGTACATGTCAGACTATACTGTCATGAAAAACAGACATCATAGCACCTTTCATTTACCTTCAGTTTTAGTTCCCCATCAATCTTATTTTCTCCTGATTTTTTTCTTATGTATTTGATTCTGTCATTTATTTCAATATATAAGGTCAAATGCTCAGAAAAATGTTGCTGTACCTTCATCCTTTAGACAATGTGGCTGACCAAAATTACTTCCCTACTCATATGCTTATACACCTGAAATCTTCCACATTCCAGTGAACCATTTTAGGTAAACTTTATGGGCTGGATTATTTTGCCTGGTTAACTTATTACCAATGGTTGCTACAGAGAGGAAACAGGAGTAGGAGATGGAACAAGTAATTATGATCAGAGATGAGTTTGCTTTATAGTTTAGAAAGTTATAGGAAAGGACCATCTGGACTATCTGAACAGAAATTTAAGGGTACTAGCTATCTATGGATAAAGTAAGAACCTAAGATTGCTAGGATGCAAAGAAAACAACAGCAAAAAAAAAACTGAGCTTAATTTGCTATAGATTAAATGAAGCTAGTAGATAACAGCTTCAAAATAAAGTCTAAATTGGCTCTTGTGTAGACTGTAGAAGAAAAAGCCCTGGTTCTAACTTACAATGATTTCATGTAAAGTGTAGACCTAGCTCTGATACTAACTTCTAGCTTGGATAATACTTTACCCATTTCTGGGCCTTAGATGCCCTTTCTGCAGATCTTTTCAGAGTACATTGGTTGCATTACCCCAAAGGGTAATAGAAAATAATGAAGGGAATGCACTGAACTAGTGAAACACTGCACTTACCCCAAAACTCACTACCATTACCCCCAAAAGTTCTAAATTTGGTATTATGGTGTTATGGACCTTTGCATTTTTCTTTCTCCAAAGACATAGAGACCATCTAGTTTAACCCCACCTCCCATTTTACAGAAGAGGAGAGTGAACAACAGAGAGATTTGGATCCACCACATTAATTGATCACCTATTTATGTTAGAAACTGATCTGGACTTTGATATATTATAGTTTATTTAAGCATCAAAAGAATCCTGTGTGCAAGATGGGGTGATTGTTATTTTGATTTTTAGAGGACGGGAAATAGGCTGACAATTTAAGTAGATGGCATGGATTCATACAGCTAAGAAACAGCTGGGATTTGATCACAGCTATGTCTCATTTCAAATCTATATCACACCTTGTCTTAATCCTCATCCATAATGCTATTCGAAGTGTGTCATGTGCTAATTTTTTTGCTGAGACAGACGCTGAAAACTATTAGTAAAATGATTGATTGAAGATAGTTCATCCAGAGACAAGCAAGTATTTAGCAGAATGTTTCAAGGTGAGGATTGGTTCTTTTTTCCACTTTGTGAATTGTCAGAAAAATAAGACTTTCCTTCCTTGGAAATCACAGCAGTTTTGCCACAAGTTAACAAATGGAATCAATTTGTTACAGAGTTAACTAAGTTGTATTCATACTCAAGCTTTTCATTTTCCACACTGGAAAATGCTCTCAAGCAGGAAGATTTGTTGGTAAAATAATTCAACTGAAATTTCCAAAATGAAATATATTGTTATTGCCTATATTCTTGTAAATATACTGCTTCCTTACTGTAGTAGGTACAAAGTTTTTGAAAGTGCCTTGCTACAAATAAATGACTAAAGTTCCCGTGGTACTTAATAAGTAATTTAGACATTAACCGCTAATCCATTTTGTCTACCAGACAGCTGAAAGCCTTCCAACTTCAGTTAGAAAAGTACAAATTGAATGTTAAAGGGACATTTATTCGTGTAAAATGTATTACCTGGACTGTTTTATGTTCTTACATTTTGTAAGGGAAAAAAAAAAAGATTCTTCATTTAATATGCTGGTTGGTCATTAAGGTTCTTAAATTTTGTAAGGGAAGAAAAAAATTCTTCATTTAATATGTTGCTTGATCATTAAAGTTAGGTCCCATATTCCAAATGAAGGTTCATAAAATGAACTCTGTATACATATTTCTTAGAAATCTTGCTCAAACTTGATCGTGCTGGAATTTGCTATGTTTAACTTTTAATTTATCAAAATGACATGAAATAATTGTGAGGAAAAGATAAAAACATTAAAAAACATAACATGGTGATTTTGCCACTTAAAGAGACTTGGCTGTTGAAGTAATAATCAACAAGGGTTTTCTCTGTGGAATTTTAAATATTGTTTAGATTCAATCAGACAAAGTCTAAGAACCAATCTGGGGTTAAATGAAAAGGAGAAAGCAGTGATGGAGGATGCTTTTCTAGTTAAAGAGGGGGAAAAGAAAAATTTCAAATTGTTATAATCTATTGAGATTTGCTAGGTTAATATGCTTTTTTGAGACCCTCCAGGTGGAAATGCCCATTTACAGAATAAATAATTTTGAATCTGAAGCTAAATTTTTTAATTTCTATGTGTGACCCTTATTGTAAGCCTCATAGAGAATGAGCATTGCTTAGCTAGGGTGAGGATAGTGACATCATCCCACTGTAAGAGACTAGACATTATCTTGCTTCCTTTTAACTCACCAGGAAGGCCTGGCCATACAGAAAGATTTTTGATATAAATCTCCAAATAAAACCATACCTGAGCCATCCCAATTCTTCTGAACCTGGGTATATAAGGGTAGAGGGTGGGAGAGAAGTTCACAGTGGCAACACTCATTGAAGTGGAAACTTTTCACAATATCTATGTATTCAGCACCTATAATGCACAAAACTCAAAGTTATTTTTACTATTCTGCCTAGAAGAGTGTTTCATAATTCAAAATATTTAAAGATTTTGTTTTTAAGGGAAGGAAAATGATAGTCAACATATGTGAAGTACCAGATACATAGCTATGCACTATTTTACCTGTGTTACTTCATCTAATCCTCCCATATACTTCAGGAGGTAAATATAATCCCATTTCACAGATAAGAAAACAGACTCAGAAGCTGTTACTTGAATAGGTAACAATTTTTGAACACTTACCATGTGCCAAACACTAGTCTAAATGTTTTGCATGTACCAACTCAATCCTCACACTTCCCATTTTACATATGAGAAAACTAGTAAGTGGCAGGGCAGAAATTTGCACCCAAATGTTTCTATGTTCTTAGGAACCTAGATATACTCAGGTAACCTCTGCTAAAAATGATTTATTATAAAAATATATGGAGAAGCACAGAGGGTGGTACACCATTTTGCTAACTGCGCAAACAGGTGTCACAGAGGGTGGTACACCATTTTACTAACTGCAAAAACAGACTGCTCTAGCAGTTTGACAAGATCTGGATTATTAATACTTCTAATAAATGTTCCCCTCAGAAGCTGATGTCTGTTGCTTCTGCCTCTAGAATTACAGCTTTGTGGTGATGTAATGATCACCATCATCAACTTGCTCTGTTTCTTCTCCAGTCAGCACCCATTATTGACATGACCAATCTTTCTTTTAAACTCTATGAGACAGGTTCCAATGGGATTATTCCATCAGTGCTCCAGCAGCTCACCTACTGGGTAAAGTTCTCATGCTAGACTGTCTCAAAGCCAGTCAAAAAGCCCATTATGTGTCTGCAGATGTGGGATGATCATCTAGGAACACCTCAGGAGGGTACAGTGAGCATGGAAGAAACCTTGAATGTCCTGGCTTGAACATTGACCCCCCAAGCCCATTTTTATTATGGTGTACTAACATATCTGTGGCGCTGGATTCTTACATCATTTCCATTAACTCAGTAAATTTTCCACCTCGTAGATCAGGGCCACAGGACATAAGTCTACGTGCTTTCCTGAGGAAAAAAACTCATGTTTGTTGGGTGCTTACTGTGTACAGGTGTGTCACAAACTTTTGTGTCATAATTCTCCCAATAATCCCATAAGGTAAGATATTATTCCCTCTTTATAATAGGCTGGACCTGAGGTTCATAACAATACAGTGTTCTCAGACGTAGAGATTGAAAAAGGCTGAATTTAAAACCAAGTCTGTTTGGATCCAAAGCCCATAATGTTTACACTCTGCCAAATTGAAAGAGAGGCGTCTGCCAAATTCACTAATGGAGATTTATTCTGCAGGACAGTTTGGATTTTAGGTAGTAATAGCAGCTACCTTTTTTCCCCAGCATTTCTTATGTACTGAACACTGTGTTAAGCACTTACTAAATGTTATTGCTAATCACAATTCTGGTGAAGGTATTATTGCTTACCCTTTTTTACACATGAGGAAACTAAACTTTAGAAAAATTAAGCAACTTGACTAGGATGAAGACTTAGTACATAGCCCAGCCCTTATTGGAGCTTTGGCTCTTAATCATTAGATGTACTATTTCCCATTTTAAGGCCTTAGAAAACAGCAATACTTAAACACTTACTACCAGTAGAATTTGAGGCATAATGGCCAGGTTTATAAGATTTTTTTTTAAGTGAGAGATTGTAATGCTTCTATTTATAAGGTGATCTCTGTCTGAGGTTCTCTTCTTTGTGGAGATAAACTTATCAGAAACGCCATCTGTTACCCACCACTGCAACCCCAATCTTTAAGTCCCAGTGCAACTATGAAATGACTTAATACCCACCTTATGCAGGGATGTTAATCTCATTGCAGTCCTCTGCTTTTTCTCCTGGAGCAAGTAGTGCTGGATAACCATGGGTGCTGCCTCTGACCAGCTAGGAGTCACTGCTCTTCTGAGAATAGCAGACTGTTAGGGTCTTTGGGGTTGAACACACAGTTTTATTGTTTTAAGCCTTCTCTGCATAAGCAGGCTCTGCTCATGTAAATTATTACTGAGAGGTGGGGGCTGAGGGTTGCCATTACTAGGGCAAATACATCAAGAGCCTGTAAGTTAACTGCTTCTCTACAGTGGAATGATTCAAAGAGAAGTGGCCTTAGATCATTTCAAGTCCTTGGAGTATTTGCTATTGACTGAGCTATCATTTTCTACTTATGACCTGGAGCTATGCTAGTGTAGACCAGCGTCTTAGTGTCCTGAAGGGTCTCAAGTACTTGTAAATCTTCCACTGAAAGCAGCTCACTAGGAGGGAATAGCAGTGGGCCACTCAGGGTCCTCCAAGAAGCCTCCAACGTATACATCCCTACAAAGTGTTACTGTTTCTTCTCTGGCTCTTGGACTATCCCCTCTGAACAGGAGAGGAGGAAGCAGTGGCAGCCAGCTTCCTTGGTGACTTCTTTCCTCCCTATGAATACCCAGAAAATGGTGTTATCTGTGAATATCCAGGCCTCCTACTCCCTCATGGAACTGATGGGGACATTGAGACCCACAGAGGGACATGCCTGATAAATATGCTCTATCCACATCAAATCAATGGATTTTCATGGCTGCAAGATATGAGGTATGGTAATATTTAATTTGACGACATCAACGGTACTTTTTTTTTTTTTTTTTTTTTTTTTTTTTTTTTTGGAGATAGAGTCTCGCTCTGTTGCCAAGGCTGGAGTGCAGTGGTGCAATCCCGGCTGACTTCAATCTCTGCTTTTGGGTTCAAGCGATTCTCCTGCCTCAGCCTCTGAGTAGCTGGGGTTACAGGCACGCGCCACCATGCCTGGGTCATTTTTGTATTTTTAGTAGAGTCGGGGTTTCACCATGTTGGCCAGCTTGGTCTTGAACTCCTGACCTCAGGCGATCCTCCCATCTCAGCCTCTCAAAGTGCTAGGATTACAGGCGTGAACCACCGCACCCAGCCAAGAGTGCTTTTTATTCAGTAGATCTTTTCTGGTGTGTGAAACTTTACTAACCTTCAACCTATTTTTCTCATGTGGCTAAGGATTTATCATTTATTTCATCATTGTCATCATTGTCATTACTATTATTCAAAAACTTGAATTTCTCTAACACCTACTAATTTACAGCATACCTTCACATATGCCATGAAAATTGAGTTTCACAACTCAAAAGAGGGAGGCCAGACAGGATATTATTAACCTCGTTTTATAGATGAGTGTCAGGAGATAAAGATATTGAGCGATTGCTCCAACGTCAAACCCATCCACCTGTGGAACTAAGTTTCTAGGCATCTCCCCACTTTATCTGCTCCAGAGAATATTGGCATGCTTTGCCCAAATGTCACCCTAGCAACCAAATTATTTTAACAACTATGCCACCAGCCGCATTGCCTGGCTTTCCACTATTTGAGACTCATTCTTTTGAGCTGCTGCTTTTGCTACAAATTCCTTGGGAAAAAAATATCCCATTAAGCAGTACCTATCACTCACACATTCAATGTGATTTTTTTTTTTTTTTTTTTTGAGACAGAGTTTTGCTCTTGTTGCCCAGGCTGGAGTGCCATGGCACGATCGCGGCTCACTGCAACCTCTGCCTTCCAGTTTTAAGCAATTCTCCTGCCTCAGCCTCCCGAGTAGCTGGGATTACATGTGCCACCACCATGCCCAACTAATTTTTTTGGATTTTTAGTAGAAACAGGGTTTCACCACGTTGGCCAGGCTGGTCTCGAACTCCTGACCTCGTGATCCACCCACCTCGGCTTCCCAAAGTGCTGGGATTACAGGCATGAGCCACCACGCTCAGCCTCAATGTGATTTTTATTTTTTTTTTACTTTTTTGAGATGGCGTTTTGGTCTTGTTGCCCAGGCTGGAGTGCAATGTCGTGACCTTGGCTCACTGCAACCTCTGCCTCCTGGGTTCAAGCTATTCTCCTGCCTCAGCCTCCCGAGTAGCTGTGATTACAAGTGCCCGACACCACAACCGGCTAATTTTGTATTTTTAGTAGAGACGGAGTTTCTCCATGTTGGTCAGGCTGGCCTGGAACTCCCAACCTCAGATGATCCGCCGGCCTCATCCTCCCATATTGCTGGGATTGCATGCGTGAGGCACCGCACCCAACTGATTTTTTTTCTTTTTTTGAGACAGAGTTTTACTCTTGTTTCCCAGACTGGAGTACAGTGGCACAATCTGGGCTCACTGCAACCTCCACCAAAGCGATTCTCCTGCCTCAGCCTCCTGAGTAGCTGGGATTAACAGGCATGCACACCATGCCCCGCTAATTTTGTATTTTTAGTAGAGACAGAGTTTCACCATGTTGGTCAGGCTGGTCTCAAACTTCTAACCTCAGGTCATCCGCCCGCCTCGGCCTCCCAAAGTGCTGGGACTACAGGTGTGAGCCACCACGCCCGGCCAGTGTGTATTTCTATATCTAAATTCAGCAAGTCAACTGCCTAGTCTTAGTCAGATAATAGAGAAGTAAAAAGTCCAAATAGACTTTGATTGGGGTGGACGTTATCAAGGATAATACCTGCTGCCCAGAAACAGAGTGATGGTTGAAGAGTTGGAAATCCAATGCTGGAGGGGAGTACTTGACAGGGACACAAAAAAGTAGAAAGTATGCTGCAAATACGTTTGCCAGCCTCCTTATTGGGCTCACAGCCAGCCTTATCCCTTCCACAATTGATTACTTCAGTAGCTGTCAGGGTTGGGGGAGAAATTTGTCAGCCTTAGTCTATTTGTCAGAACCTCTCCAGACACTGGAAAACATCCTTATTTCTGTGACACTTTTTGGTAGGAAACAATCACATTCCCGTCAATCTTAATGTGTTTTATAAGCCTTGGAATACATTTAAACAGGAATTTAACCCTTCTGTGAAGACGTGCCACTTTAGTGGCATCTTTTTTAAATTAGAGGAGAGACTGAAGGAGGGGAAAGGGCAGCTCTCATTAAATGGTGCTGAAAAGCAAAAGCAAAAAATATGAAGCTTCCTCTACTCTGTTACAAAATCTCATTTAGAGCAGCCTCTGTTCTGTCTCCTGCTTTGCAAAATAGCCCAGGGAAGCTGACATGGACTCACCTTAAAATTAAGTGTAGTCAGCTTTTTACAAGGATATCGCTTGTCCCCAAATACCTCTCCACTATTTGTCAACTGAAGTATCTTAAGTTCCACCATAATAACATCCTTGGGGTTTTTGAATGTATCAATACTCAGTTGAGGGATCACACCTGTAATCCCAGCACTTTGGGAGGCTGAGATGGGCAGGTCATTTGAGATTAGGAGTTTGAGATCAGTGTGACCAACATGGTGAAACCCTGTCTACTGAAAATACAAAAATTAGCTGGGTGTGGTAGCACATTCCTGTAATCCCAGCTACTTGTGAGGCTGAGGCAGGAGAATCGCTTGAACCCATGAGGCAGAGGTTGCAGTGAGCTGAGATCGCCAGTGCATGCCAGCCTGGGCAACAGAGTGAGACTCTGTTTCAAAAAACGAAAACAAAAACAAAACAAACAAAAACCTCATTTGGAGGAGAATCTGAAACTGAAGCTAATATTTTGTTATGGAGGTTCTCAAACTACAGTGTTCAAACTAGTTGCATCAGTATCATCTGGGAACTTGTTACAAGCACATATTTATTGGTTTCACCCTGGACGTAAAGTATAGGTAGAGAGAGGCAATCTCTGTTTTAATAAGCCTTCAGGTGATTCTGATGGATGCTAAAGTTTGAGAACCATTGCCTTAGTAAGATTTTGTTTATTAGATACTTTTTATCCTGCATAGTAATTTATCATTATAGCTAGTTTTTTTAGCACTTACTAAATGCCAGATACTAGCCCTTTACAAACATTATTTAATTCTCAGAATAACCTCACAATGTGAATATTATTATTTTCTTTATGTTTAAGATGAAGAAACTATGTCTGAGATTAAGTTACTTACCCAAGTTTATTTAGCTAGTGAGTGGTGAAGCCTATATAGTGATCATAGGCCTTGTGGATAGATAAGTGATTTTCAACCTTGTATCTACATTAATATCACTTGAAAGCTTATAAAAATCTCAGATCAAGTTTATACGGCAAAACAATTACATCAGCATTTCTGGTGGTTGTGCACTTTGTTAACTTTTGAAATCTCTCCAGATAATTTTAATATGCAGCCAAGACTGAGAACAACGTTTGTTCTGTACCCCGACTGCACATTAGAACCACCTGAAAAGCTTAAATCTTGACGCTAAATTAAACTATTTGAATCTAATTCTCTAAAATGAGGCTAAAGATTCCCAGCTGGCCAGTGAGACTTGGGAACCTCTGCTCTAGAAAATGCTTTACCACCTCTATGTGCTTTAGAGAATATGGCCTATGGAAATAAATTTTGATTCGTACTGGACGCCTGATGGGGACAGAGATGTCAGAAGGCAGCAGAGGCAAACTGTATTCACAGTGTTGCCAAGGGCATGCCTGCCCAAAGCAAGTTTATGCTTTCTGTAATTATGGGTGTTTCTTCTATCCTTAACCCCTATTCCCAAATGCAAGACTTTATTTGGTCCTTACAAAATAAACAGTATATAGTATAAATGTTAAGTGCAAGGCTCTGAACCATAGGCATTTGCCACCTGAGTGACCATGGGCAAATCAGAGATCTTCTTTGTCCCTCAGTGTCTTCATCTGTAAAATGTAAATAATATATTACCTACCATAAAACACTTCAGAGGGGCATTGTATAGACTAAGGGAGATGATTCATGTAACATGCTTAGCACATAAAAGTGTAAGTCTTCACTAAGTGTTAGCCTCTGAGCCTCACTTTCTTTATCTGTCAACTGGGGATGAACGTACCCACTCTGCCTATCTCAGAAGGCTATTGCTAGGATGGATCAAAGAACATATGTATGTGAAGGGAACTTTGTAAACTGAACTAGGCCTTACACCTATTAGAGGTTATGAATTCTTACCATTTCCCTTAAGGCAGACAAAAAGAGTCATTGCCAGACAGGTTAAAGGGGTCCCTAAAGTCACTGACTCTTGGGACAAAAAAGAAAAAAAAAGCCTTTAGAAATCACTAGTTCTACACCTTCACTGCTCAGATGATACAAATGGAATTTAGGGAGGAAGAGAGACTTGTCCAGGTCACCAGAAATTAGTGGCACAGCTCAGGGGAGATTCCAGTATTGCTGATGCTAGGTACTAAGCTTTTGCAACCATTTCACATTCTCTACCTCATTTTGTCCCTGTCTGCCTTCCTCCCACACCACCCCAGCTCCCAAGCCCTACTCTTCATATCCTGAACTATAAACACAGGCTGACCTGCTGTGCACCATTCAACACTAGGACTGCTTTTTTTTAAGAGTTCATGGAATTAATGTGATTAAGATTCCCCCTCACAGGCTGTGTAAAGCAAAGACTGTGTGAGTCAGGAACTTAGGGATCCTTCTGAACTGAGAAGTGAAGGTGGCATATTTCTAACGGTCTGTACTTTTGGACCTCACTCAACTAGTACACACTGCTCTGGCCTCCCTAACACACTAAACAGGAAACTTGCATATATTGAACAGGATATAGCTCCCCTTCCTTATCTAGTTTCCAGATAAGACATGATAGCTTTTATTTCTGGTCAGATTTGATGATAGTCTAAAAAAATTGTTATTTGATGATTAGATGTGGGCTGAGGGGAGGATGGTGTGTTTAGTCTTAAAGTTAAGGCCAGACTTATGCCAGATAGGGCAAATGAATTGACTTCCCATGCCATGTTATGTGTGGTAGCTTAAAAGTCTCACTTATGAGAAACTATCTCATTGATATTTAAGGTATGGTGCCTGAAATCCCGCAACTATTTGTTTATTGTCACTACCCCATTTTGTACATGAGATTCCATGTGTGGAAGTGCTCTGCACCTATCTTCCAATAATTTTTAAAGAGCAAAAACTAAATCCACCTGCATCTCCTTTCTCCCTCTCTGTCCCATACACTAAAAAATTAAACATAATAAATACATGACTTAAAAGCATCTGTAAAGATTTCCTTTACAATTAATCATGAGAACCCTTAAATTGCCCTCCATCTGTGTTACAAATTAGTTTCAATCTGTTATAAAAGACCAAAATGAATTGATATGACCTGCAAATTAATAAAATTTATGACATTCACACTAACTTCTTCTTAAGAAGTTAACAAATAGAATCACTTTGAACATCCCCAAAGGCCTGTCCTCTCATCTTCTGCAGGCCTACATAATTTCCATGATGAAATGTTAATGTCCTGATTTCTATTGATTTGTGCAGCAGGTATCTAGATTTATTGAGGCCAAAAGAATGGCTGAATTATTTAATAAGGAGGAAGGGTGGAGAATGCTGTTAGAAATCCTATTTTATTTAGGCCATATACATTCATAGCCCATGGATCATTTGTGTACTTTTTAATGTTTCAGCGTTTAAATTCTAAACAACTCATTTTTGAAGCAACTGTATTCTAAGTTCTAAATATAGTTGCTTCAAAGGAGAGCCAGTTGGCAGGATATGATGACTATAGGCTCACATTTTGATAGCCTGGAATCAGTAGTAAATAGGACTGGCTCATGATGGTCTATGTTTAAATTTTCAAAAAATGTGAGCTGGTTGACATCAAGCAGCTTGAAAATGGCTATGGTGGGAGCACACACACAACAGCACATCAGCTTTTTCATTTTATTTGTTTTCAGAGACTCAGTTGTAAAATTTTATTAGCTTCTGCATGAATTTAAAATGTTCATTTGTTTACTGATATATACAAGGAAACATTGTGAAAATAGCATTTTTACTTCCTTTCCCAGCATCGATTGTGTGATATTAATCACTCCAGTTTTCACTTGATTAATTATAGCATTGTATACCGATTTCCATCCTTTTACATTTTAACTTATTTATGGCTTTATATTTTCAGTGAACTTCTTGTAAGTATATCCTCGAGTATTGTTTTTCTTTATCCAGCATGACAACCTCTGCCTTTTAATTGGGGTATTAAAAGACTATGACTAATTGGGGCATTAAAAGACTAGACTATTCTCATTTAATGTTTCTAATGATACAGTTAGGCTTAAATCTACCTTCTAGTTTGTATTTCATTTGTCCCATCTCTTAATTGTACCTTTTCACTTTTTTCTGCCTTCATTTGGATTGAGCATTTTTGTGATGGCATTTTTACTCTTTTGTTGCCTTATTAGCTATAATGTATCACAGTCTACCCTAAAATATATATTAGTTCATGTACAGTATAGGAACTTTGCCTTTGTTTACTTTTATTTTTCCCTCTCCCAGCCTTATTGCTATTGTCGTATATTTTACTTCTACATATGTTTTCGATAACACATTACATTTTAATTATTTTGTCTAAAGACAGTTATCTTTTAAAGACATTTAAATAAGATATATGTGTGTATATATACATATATATGTATATATGTGTATGCATATGCATATAGAGAGATAGATATTTTCATGTTGTTACCATTATCACTGCTCTATATGCCATTATATAGGTACATATTTCCATCTGGTATTGTTTTCCTTCTGCCCAAATCATTTCCTTTGATGTTTCTGGTAGCTCAAGTCTGATGGTGATGAATTCTTTCAACTTTTATATATGTTAAGAAGTCTTTATTTCATTTTTGAAAAACATTTTATTTAGTATAGTATTATGGCTTTGTATTTGTGCATTCTCGCATACTACAAATACATACTTGAAATTGGGTAATTTATAAAGAAAATAGTTTTAATTGGCTCATGGTTCTGCAGGCTGTACAGGCTTCTGTTTCTGGGGATACCTCCCAAAACTTACAATCATGGTGGAAGGCAAAGGGGGAGCAGGCACGGGTCTTATGTGGCTGGAGGAGGAGGAACAGAGAGAAGCGGGGAGGTGTCATACACGTATAAACAACCAGCTCTCATGATAACTCACTCTCACAAAAACAGCAAGGGGGAAGTCCTCTCCCATGATCCAGTCACACCTCCCACCAGGCCCCTCATCCAACATTGGGAATTACAATTCAACATGAGATTGGGGCGAGGATACAAGTCCAAACCATGGAAGTCCTCCCCCATGATCCAGTCACCTGCCACCAGGTCCCTCATGCAACACTGGGGATTACAATTCAACATGAGATTTGGGTGGGGAGGCACAAATCCAAACCATATCGTTCTACCTTTTGCCTCTCCTAAATCTCATGTCCTTCTCACACTGTAAAACATAATAATCACTTCTCAACAGTCCCCAAAGTCTTAATCTATTTCAACATTAACTCAACAGGCCACACTCCAAAGTCTCATCTGAGACAAGGCAAGTCCCTTCCGCCTATGAGCCTGTAAAATAAAAAACAAGTTAGTAACTTCCAAAATACAATGGGGGTACAGGCATTGGCTAAATACTCCTGATCTAAAAGGGAGAAATCAGCCAAAACAAAGGGGCTACAGGCTCCATGCAAGTCCATAACCCATTGGGACGGTCATTAAATCTTAAAGCTCCAAAATAATCTTTGACTCCATGTCTTATATCCAGGCCACACTGATACAAGAGGTGGGCTCCCAAGGCCTTGGGCAGCTCTGCAACTATGTCTCTGCAGGGCTTTTCTCCTATGGCTGCACTCAACAGCTGGTGTTGAATGCCTGTGGCTTTTCCACGTACACAATGCAAGCCATCGGTGGATCTACTATTCAAGGATCTACTATTCACAGCTCCACTAGGAAGTGTCCCAGTGGGGACTCTGTGTGGAGGCTCCAACCCCACATTTTCCCTCCTTCCTGCTCTAGTAGAGGTTATCCCTGAGGACTCTGCCCCTACAGCAGACTTCTGCCCAGGCATCCAGATGTTTCCATACATCTTCTGGAATCTAGCTGGAGGCTTCCAAGACTCAACTCTTGCTGTCTGCACACCCGCAGGCTTAGCACCACATAGAAGCTGCCAAGGCTTATGGCTTGTACCCTCTGGAGCAGCAGCCTGAGACATATCTGGGGCCCTTTTAGCCATGGCTAGAGCTGGAGTGTCTGGGACACAGGGAGCAATGTCCCAAAGTTGCACAGGGCAGCAGCACCCTGGGCATGGCCAATAAAACCATTCTTCCCTCCTGTGCCTCTGGGAATGTGATGGGACGGGCTGCCACGAAGATCTCTGAAATGGCTTGGAGGCATTTCCCCCATTGTCTTGGCTATTAACATTTGACTCCTCTTATGAAAATTTCTGTAGTTTTCTTGAATTCCTCCCAAGAAAATGGATTTTACTATTCTGTCATATGGTCAGGCAGCACATATTCCAAAACTGTATGCTCTGCTTTCCTTTTAAATATAAGTTCCAGTTTCAGATCATCTTTTCGCTCATGCATATGTGCGTACACTGTTAGAGGCAGCCAGGTTAAATCTTGAATGTTTCGCTGTTTAGAAATGTCTTCCGCCAGATACCCTAAATCATCATTCTCAAGTTTAAAGTTCCACAGATCCCTAGAGCAGGGGCACAAAGATAGCAGTCCATTTGCTAAAGCATAGCAAGAGTGACCTTTACTTCAGTTCCCAATAAATGCCTCATCGTCATCTGAGACCTCATCAGCCTGCCCATCTCTGTCCATATCACTATCAGCATTTTGGTTAAAACCATTCAATAAGTCTCTAGGAATTTCAAAATGTTGCCTCATCTTTCTGTCTTTCTGAGTCCTCCAAACTGTTCCAACCTCTTCCCATGACCCAGTTCCAAATTTAGCTCCACATTTTCAGGTATCTTTATAGCAGTGTCCCACTCCTAGGGACCTATTTTCTGTATATGGTTCTGCCGGCTGTACAGCCTTCTGATTCTGGGGAGGCTTGAAGAAACTTGTAATCATGGCGAAAAGTGAAGGGGAAGCAGCACATCCTACATGGCTAGAGCAGGAGGAAGAGAGAGAAGGGGCAGGTGCTGTACACTTTTAAACAACCAGATCTCATGAGAACTCACAAGAACAGCAAGGAGGAAGTCTTCCCCAGTGATTCAGTCACCTCCCACCAGGCCCTTGTACAAGAATTGGGGATTACAATTCAACATGAGACTTGGGTGGGGATACACATCCAAACAAGCTTGATTGCTGTTTTTTTTTTTTTTTTCTTTCTGTGCTTTAAAGATGTTACTCCAATGTCTTCTGCTTTCATCATTCCTGAGAAGAAAAATGCTGTCATTGTCATCTTTATTCCTCTGTATGTATTGTGTGTTTTTTTCTCTTGGCGAGTTTGAGATTTTCTCTGTATCACCTTTTTTTTTTTTTTTTTTTTAGCAATTAGATTAGGGTATATTTCAATGTAGTTAGTTTTCTTCATGTTTCTTATATTTGGGTGTCATTGAACTTCTTGCATGGATCTGTGAATTTACAGTTTTCATCAGCTATAGAAAATTTTTGGCCATTGTGTCTTCAAATATTGTTCTGCCTCTCCTCTCTTGAATACTGTAACTAGACATATATTAGGTCTTTTGGAGTTGTCCCAGAGGTAGCTGATGTTTCTTTTCACTCCTTCAAATTATTTATTCCTGTATGAGTTTCATTTTGAATTTTTCGTATTACTCTGTCTTCAAGTTCACTAACTTTTTGTTATGAGATTTGTAATTTTGTAATTTGCTGCTAATCCCAGCCAGTGAATTTTAAATCTGAAGCATTGTAGATTTCATCTTCAGAAGTTTGACCTGGGCCTTTTTATATCTTTCATGTCTCTACTTAGCTTACTTAATATATGTAATACAGTTATAGTACCTGTTTTAACATCCCTGTATGCTAATTTTAACACTTGTTTCAATTCTATATTACTTTTGATTGGTTGATTTCTTCTTAGGGCATGTATTTTCTTATTTTCATGACGGCTAATTTTTGGTTAGATGTCAAATGTGAATTTTACCTTTTTGGATGCTGTATATTTTTGAATTTCTATAGATATTCTTAAGTTTTATTCTGGGCCATAATTAAATTACTTGGAATGATTTTTATTATTCTAGGTATTTGTTGTAAGATTTGTTAAGGAACCAGAGTGACATTTAGTCTGTAGTCTAGATTCAAGTCTCATTATTCCCTACAACTGAGGCAAGCTCAATAAGTCAATAAATCAAGCTCAGTCGTCAGTAAGTACCTTATTGACTGTGAATTGTGAAGTTTTCCAATCAGGTGGTAACAGGAACTAATTCTAGCCATCTGTGAACACTGTTTTTTTTAATCTTTTTTTCTCTAGTAATTTCCTTATATGCATACACTGATGAGTACTCTACTGAATATTCAGAGGGTATCTTCTGCAGTTCCCCAAAGTTCTTTCTCTGCAGCTCTCTCCTCTCTGGTATTTTGTTTTACAGACTCTACCAATTTGTTCTCCTTGGACGCTCAGCTTTCTTTCCTCAACACAGGGATTATGTTCTACCAGAGTTTCATTTCCCTATTTTGTGGCCTGGAAACTGTCTCATGACAGTAACCTGGACAATCATAGGGCTCATCTCATTTCTTTGCCATCTTTCAGGGATCACTGTCGTTTTTTGCCTGAAATCCAGTGTCTTAAAAATTTGCACTTCATATATTTTATTTGACTTTCTTGGTTGTTTCAGGCAGGAGAGTGAATCTGGTCTCCCTTACTCCATTTTGACCAGATATGGAAGATGAGGAAACTGAATATGATCTGATATTCAAGATAGCTGCTTTGCAGTATTTCCCTCCATGGTTATACAGGATATTGACTTCAGCATGTGTGTGGTCTTGAAGGCCACTTAGGATGAGACTGATTGCAGGAGACTAAGGATATGGGCTATGATACCTTCTATATTTATAAGGTAGAGTATGGCTTACAAAATGCCATAATATTATTATTATTATTTTTTTTTTACCAACATCTATTCCTTCTTTTTATAGTAACCACATACTGATTTTTTCTGGTAAAGATCCCCTTTTCACTCTCCGTCTGTGTGGGTCTGGCAGGGATGACATCACTCTGAAACAAGCAGAGTTGTCATGTGACCCAGATCTGACCAGCCAGGATCTCTGCCACCTAAATCATAGATATTTAGTTTAGGGATGGGCAAATTGGTCTAGGAATTAACTCCATAATTTTTGCTAGATCTATTGGAAATAATTCATTTCATTCCACTGGATTTGTAGTTAGTCAGATATAGGAATAGAGCTACTGAAGGCAACCCGCATGCTCAGTCATACATACACAGAGAGAAAAATAGAGACCAACTCCTTTTGACATTTTTGAGACCCTGGATTTTCCTAGAGTTTTCAATTATGAATGAATTCCCTTTATTTCTAAAGCCAATTTGAGTTGGGTTTCTACCAATTGCACATGGAAAATTCTGACTCACACATAAGTGATTATTGTCAGAGATAAGAGAGATAAGTAAGGAGATAAATAATTTCACCAATGCTTGAAATACAAAGTAGAAAGTATTCACTCCTACATGATTTCAGGGAAAAGAGAAATTGTAATAAAAATATAGAAGTACGATTTCTTGTGTGCCTATGCTAAATATTGTATATACATGATCTCATTTAATCCCCAGGTAAACCTAAGTCAGTAAATATTTATTTTTATTTAATTGATAAAGAAACATAGCTTTGGAGAGATTAGATAATTTTCCTAAAATCCTGTAGCTAGAAAATGGCAAAAGCAAAGGAGTAAACTCTCTTTCTTGCTTCAGTGTTTTAAAACTTCATTATTCTTTGGTGTGGCATTGAGGAATCTGAGAGGGCTTTGTGAAGAAAATGGACCTTGGAAGATGAGTGTTGGAGGAAAGGAAGGGTATTCCAGGTAGCAAGAAGGGCAAGAACAAAGGGACAATGTTAAACGTCCTGAATTTGATTATTGTACCATTATCATGTAAAAATATGTGCTTGTTGTTTGGAAATACACACTGAAATATTTAGAAGTGAAGAGTCATAATTTTTGCAATTTACTCTTAAATGATTTGGTAGGAAAAACAAATTAGCAATAATTATTTTTTAAGAGACAGATTTTGTATAATTTGAAAGTAAAAAGGCATCAGTTTTCTGTATTTGACTGAAGCCACTGGCTGTAGCAAAAAAAGCCACATTTTCTTGCCCCAGGCCTTACAGCTGGAAACTGACAGAGCTGGAACAGAAACCTATGGTTCTTGCCTCTTATTCTATTGTTTAAAAGTGGGTGTGATGACATCTAAGTTTAAGAAATTTCTTTTCATTTATGACCTATAGAAAATGAATCCTAAAATTGGGGTGAAAATATTGTTGGTATATTTCTCTTTAAACTCAAATTTTGTTGACAAAATAATGCAGATGAAGACTTTGCTAAATGCCTCAAGCAAATGAAACAAATATAATTTCCTCTTTAAGCTAATTCACAGTGCGTCTTGCTACTCTTTACTATACATGAGATGCCAGATGTTGCCAGACAGGGACTGTCAAAACATGGTGTGTCTGCTTTAGGGAGCTGAGTGAATCACAATTTACTTGTTTCGTCTTTATTTTTTTCTCTTAAGAAACATTATTGCATTCATCCTCATATAAAATACACAGATTGTTGTTTGAACAACGTCCAGTAAGGGAGCATTGAGAATCTCAGGCATACATAGACAAAGTATATATTTAATTTGGGAATATCTTCCAAATAAAATATTATTTGAAACCTAATTGGACACATTACAAATGTATATCACTGTGATTCTTTGTAGAGAACCTTGGGAATCAGAAAAAGCTACAAATTTACAAAATGTTTTTTGCAGCAAACACAAAGCATGAAATATGCCAGCCACTGTTAAGACGCACACTGTGTAGTTCATAATTCCATAATAATGTGGCATTCATTAAGGGTTTGTTTTTGATTTAAATCGGAACTCTATATTATCTCCCTTTGATCATAATAATGCATAGTTCTCAAACACACAAATTAAATACTTTCCCATCAGGTTATTTTAAAAATATGAGAGAGGGGGAAGGAGAAAACAAAACAACTTGGAAGAGTTATCTCATTGTTCTTGGGTCTCCTTGGGTAGCCAATGACTGAATGCCCCAGAAACTTGAAGACAGCTGGTAACTATATTGAATGTTGGGGAGTTTGTCACACTTGTGTATGTTAAATTAATTACAGTGAACAGCAAACAGATTAGGTGACCTAAATGGAACTGAAGAATGGGTTCCTGCAAATCAATTACCGTCTCAGTGTTGGTTAATAGAAACACATCTTGCAGGTATGTGGGGACAGGCAGCAGGGTGGAGTGACAGCAATACATGGGAGCTGGAGGGACAACTCCTATCTCCTAGAGTGACTGATCTCTGCTCCCCTACATGAAAGCCAAACAAGAGGCAAACAGGAGCTGAAAGAATCAGTAAATCACAGAGCTGGATTATGCAGCACTAATAAGGATGTTTCCAAAAGTTTGATTAATGTTGGTTGATTGATTAAAAGTGAGACATAGCAAAGTAGTACAGTCATGAAATCTGTCTAGCAGAGACCAGTGAAGGACAACATCTGCCTGCTGTAATTCCACTGATGTGGGGGAAAGTGGGAGAAAGAAAAAGATCCTATTCTCTCTATTTCCCTCCTTCTTGATAACTGATGATCTGAAACTTTTCTGTCTTTGGCTCTTTCCTATGTGAATTACTTACCACCACTCCTTGACCTCACCTTCAAGAAAATAAAAAATTAAGGAAAAAATAGTACTGTGACCCCTATTACATTGCAATATGATTCTATGTGCCATAAAGGAAAACCATGTAACAAGGCCCAGATGCTATTAACAGGACAATTGAAACCCAAGGCTTGCCCTGACTTTCTTTCCTAATCTGGTGTTTGGAGAGTAAAAAGAACAAATGAAAGAAAATTAAAAAAAGGTGAAAGAGAATAAAAAAATAGGAAAAAAAAGCAGACAATGGAAAACCTTTACCTTTTAGTCATTTTCTGCTACTCAGTTTTATCAATTGAAAATTATGGGCCATTTCCTTCCTGGACAGGCTTTCAATTTCCACATTGATGAAAGATACTTTTGTATGCATAGTGTGCATGCTATGTATCAAGTACTTGAAATTGATCAAGAAATGGATAACAATGAATTAAATCATATTTGTGGTTGCACATTATGCTGAACATAAAAAAGTTACTGGCAAGTCTAAGTCACTTATGTTTTTTTCTTAAAATAGAAAAGACAAGGGGATTGTATTGAGGAAAGAAAAAGGAAGGCCATTAGCAGAGGATGAAAAAGTACGTAAGAGGTAAAGTCTGCAAGCAAAAGAACTAGACAATTATGAAAGTTCAGATCTAGGTCCCTTAGAGTTAATTTAGTTGAATGGAAAAATCATGAGCCAGAATATCTAGACCTAGTCTGTGCTTTTGCTCACTGAAGATGTGATCTTGGATAAGTCATTAAACCTTTGACAAAGGGCCTCAGTTTCATCATACATGAAGTAGAGAATATAAGCTATTTGTTTACCTCAATTATGGAGTACCAAAAATATTTATGAAGTCCTTATTAAAAAGTTAAAGCCGTATAAATGTTAATGGTATGGTTATGATTATGATTATTTTTTACCACACTGATAAAGCTCCCACTGAGCGAGTGAGAAGCTAGGTCTTATCCTGCACTGGAGCCAACAGAAGCTGGAATAAAACAGCTAGTGTTGCTTAAATACTTGTCAGGTGTCAAGAACTGCAGTAAACCCTTTGTGTGCATCAAATCATTTAATCATTACAGCTCTCTAAACTAGAAATATTGTTAGCCCCATTTTATAGATAGGGAAACAGAATCAGTGATTTGCCCAAAGTCATGTGGCTAGGAAGTGGCAACGCTGTGATGTGAATCTAGGCCTATGTCTGTTACCCTAAACTTGCTTCCAAATTGAGATGGAGAACCCAGGTTAGATCAGGTTTCCTGAATGGAGTGCACTATATCAGAGCTACCCTAAGGAAAGTGGTTCACATTTGGGGATTCCTTTCTTCAAATAATGCCTGTTAGTATTAATGTGATAAACTCATTCATGCTGAGATGCTATTCCTTCCAAGAGTCTAAAGAGAGTAATGCTTAACCTGTAGAATGAAGTAATAGCAGTAGTGCTAAAGACCTTGGAAAGAGAAGGAAGAGAAGGAAACTGAAGGAACTGGAAGGATTTTGTGACAGGGCCTTTTTCAAATCACGCTTTATAGACAGTTGCCTCCTATGTCTACATTTATGCATGTTCTTAGCTCTTCAGAACATTAACGTTAGTATTTTCTTAGTTTTCTAGGGTACAACATATTCATCTGGATTAGAATTATGCTCTGACTGTACTAACTGTGTACCCTCAGAGGAGTGTTAAACTCTCCTGAGCTTTGGCCTGTTTGCAAAACAAAAAGTTATTATTACCTTAAGGAGTTGTTTTGAGGATTAGATGACACACTGTATGTCAGAGTGCCTGTTTCATGCTGTTGTTCCTTTAATAACAATAGCAATAATAGCTAACAATTTTGCAGTATTTACTATGTATCAAACATTGTTATAAGCACTTAATTCCCATTAACTTACATAATCACAATGACCCTGTGAAGTAGATATCATTATTATTCCCACATTATAGATGAGGAAACTGAAGCACACAGGAATTGACGTGCCTGAGTTCACACAGCTGTGGTTTCAAATAAGTAGCTTGGCTCTCTGATTGTTGCCTTCCTCTACAAATTTTCAGAAAACAAATCCATAAAAGAAAGGAAGTGAAAGTTTTGAGTGATGAAAACACAGTTGGATTCTGTGTTACTTCTGAAGCTGAAGATTTTTGAAAGCACAATGGGTAAGCTCAGGATTATCTTTTTAAAAAAATGAACAACAGCAACATTAACATAGCTAACATTTATAAAGCCTTTCGTACGTACTAGGTCCTATAGTACCTCTCAGTAACCCTGACCTATAAAAATTCAATAGGTATTAATATTTGGTATCATGATTATAAAGGTCACAATCTAGCAGGACAAATAAAACATGTATTAATTAGAATACAAACTAGAAAGTGCAAAGTGATAAGAAACATTAAGAGAAAGTGATATTGGAGTTCAGAAGCAAGAGAGTCACTTTAAAGGTGAGAACTTACATGCTGCAGACAACTAAAGAAGGTTTAAAAGGGAATGCAGTTTACAAGAAGGAACTTGAAGATGAGATAAGGTTTGCAAGATGCAGAACAGGAAGGGGAGTTGAATTCTGAATAGAAGACACAGAGTCAGTGAAATGAACAGAATGTTTTGGGAACAAATAAATAATTTCATTTGTGAAGGGGGTCATAGGAGATAAAGTCAGCAAATTAGGATGAGGTTTGAAGGGTGGGAGATTTGAAAGTAAGGCTAATGACTCTGAATCTCATTATGTGGAAAACAGGGAGTTATTGGATACTTTTTAAAATGCTCTTGTCAAGAAAGAGTTGAACTTCAGTAAAATTAATGCAACAAATGTGGAATGAATTCAATTAGAGGAGAAGGTAATAAAGGTAGGGAACTGGTTGGGCATGATGGCTCACACCTGTAATCCCAGCACTTTGGGAAGCCAAGACGAGCAGATCACTAGGTCAGGAATTCGAGACCAGCCTGGCCAACATGGTGACACCCCATCTCTACTAAAAATACAAAAATTAGCTGGGCATGGTGGCGGGTGCCTGTAATCCCAGCTACTTGGGAGGCAGAGGCAGGAAAATTGCTTGAACCTGGGAGACGGAGGTTGCAGTGAGCCGAGATGGTGCCACTGCACTTCAGCCTGGGCGACAGAGCAAGACTCTATCTCCAAAAAAAAAAAAAAAAAAAAAAAAGAGAGAGAAAAAGAAAAAGAAAAAAAAAAGTCAGGGAATCTAGTTAGGTGGTTATTGCTGTGATCAGTTGACACTGATGTACAGAGAAAGAGAGCCTTTGTTTCTGTTCCAAGGGATTGCTTCAAATATTTCTTCAAATGCATTTACTAATTCTTACTCTGTGCCAAGCACTTGCTGAGTTGAGCAGTATCCCTCTCCTGGAGGGGCTTAGTAGATTATAATTTAGAATTGTAACTTTAAAACTCCTCTGAAGCTCATTCTGTGAAAAAGAAGCCTTGATAAACAGCATAAGATTGCATTTTTTTCAGGAAGCAATTTGAACTATGCAGTCAAAGAGATAAATAATTACTTCATAGAGATAGACAATATTCAAGCATGCAAATACTCATAAATACCCTGCTGCAACCTGTACTTAAATCCTGTATCCAGTAGATGGCGATTATAAGCTTTCATTTAGGCAACAAGTACCTTTCATCTCTTAGGATAGAGAAAGGAAGAGAAAGAGGAATGAAAGAGAATGGGAAATAAGGGGAGAGGGAGAGGATAAGTAAAGGTATGAAATGAAAGATTGTGGAGAAGGAGTGGGAGATGGCAGGGCGATAGAAGCTACGCTTGCTGTTCAGAAGTCTCCCTATTACATGCTTAGTTAAGCTCCGTGTTTTCTGCAGTTAAATATGCAGTTAGCCTTGCTTGTGAGGAAGAAATTTGTATTGTCTTCCAGGCAGATAGCTGTGTAGAGAGTATTCCTGTTCCATAGTCCCTCCAACTGAGTTTAATAAAGAGAAGGCATAGCTGTGTTTTAAATATGCTGTATAGGCATTTTGACCCTTTGTAGCAAAAAAGTGTGGCAATTATTTTGCTCCCCAAGTGTCTCTTTCTTTCTAGTTCAGCTGAAAATCCTACCAGAGGAAGAGCAAAGTTGGAATGAAAAGTTCCCAATAAATTACTACCGGCATTTACTAAAGGCAGAAAAAAAAAAAGAAATTCTGGTCAAGCTGACCTTTTGACAGTCAGGTAGGGACCATCTCCAAAGGGAAAATCAGGCATGAAAAAAATCCAACTTGTATGTTAGTTATGTTCCATTAATGGATTGAGAATTGTAGGGCTAAAGGTGAATAGGGGAAGAAGAAGAAAATAGAAGACCATCCTGCTTCTTTCTTAGGGAATGTGAATTCATTCTACTTCATTATAGTACAGTCAGAATATCTTGAGTTGCCATTGGATCCATACTGCTGAAAAGAGATGGAAAGATAAGGGGCTCAGAGGTTTAGGGAAATTTGTCAAGATATCCTAAGTATTTTCAACTGGAAATTTCTGTAGGTCAGAAGTTCAACATGGGTTTCACCAGGCTAAAATCAAGGTCTTTGCCCCCTTCTGGACACTGTAGGGGAAATTCTATTTTATTGCCTTCTCCAGCTTCCAGAAGACACCTGTACTTGGCTCATGGCTCCCTTTTGTCATATTCAGAGCCATCAATATTGCACATCTCTGACCATTCTTCTTTGGTCGCATGTAATCACAGCCCACAGAGTTCTCCCACTTTTAAGGATGCATTATTTTACTGGACTCACTCAGATAATCCAGGCCAATCTCATTGTTTCAGTTTACCTTATGATACTATAACAGAACACCTGAAACTGGGTAATTTATAAAAAAGCATATATTTACTTCTTACAATTCTGGGGGCTGGAAATTTCAAGGTTGAGGAGCCTCATCTGGTCAGGGCCTGCTTGTTCCATTATCCCATGGTGGAAGGCAGAGGACAAGAGAGCAGGAAAAAGAGAAAGAGATGGAGAGAGGGGTATAAGTAGAGATAGAAAATACTAACACAAGGCAGGTTGAATTCATTTGCATACCAAACCAATACCTCTGATAATGACATTAATCCTCATGGATGGATTAATTACCATTTAAAGATCCCATATTTAAACACTGTTGCACTGAGAATTAAGCTTCCAACACATGGACTTTGGGGGACACATTAAAACCATAGCACTTATCTCAAGGTTTGCAACATTAATCATATCTGTAACAAAGCCCTTTTGCCATATAAAGTAACATATTCACATGTTCTAGGGATTGACAGAGGGAGAGAGAAGGATGGAGGGAGGAAGGAGAGAGAGAGAGAGAGAATGAATGAATAGTAAGTTCACATAATAGATGACCAAATCTTATAGTCTCGTATTATTATTCAACAGAACTTCTTGGAAGTACGTATAGTAGGTCAGTCAGACAATCAGGCAGGCACTTTGAATGCCTCTAATTAGAAGGCCATTGTTTTTGGTGGTATAAATTTGGCAGTGATAGATGAAGGTTAAGGGTAAATTAAAAAAATAAAATAAAATAAAAAGGTACGGTAGTCCTGCCTAATACTGCACTAGATGGAATGATTATATTTATTCATCAGTTGCTAACTGTCTGGTATTATATTCTAAGCATTTTACATGAAAACCTCATTTAGTCCTTTACACAAACTTATACCCATTTACAGATGAGGAAAATGAGATAGAAGTTATTTGACCAAGACCACACACTTATAAATGGTAGAATCAAGAACCCATCTGACTGACTCTGGAGCTCAAATTCTTAATCACTGTATTCTACTGCTTCTAAGATATTTGACCTTTAATAAAGTACTAAAGACAATTATACAACTGTTTCTAAAAACCAAATAAACATATGTAGCCCATAATGGTATCCTGATTGTTAAGGGACCGTATTTCTTGTGTTGATTTTGAACAAAGAGATGATTTTAAAGTATATCATTTTTACTCCTTTTCAAAGTTGGATAATTTGAAATAACCTTAAAGATTCCTTTATATTCACTGGTATTTGTCTTAATTGCTATGTTAGCAGCCATGCCCTACCAGGGATGATGAGAGGTAGCAGAAAAACAATTTTCTCCAGTACAATAGTTTTCTGCCAATTTCATTTGAATGAGTTTCTCTGCATCTCTTCTAGGACAAAGCTTAAAGGCAAATGATGTGTTTGCAAGCCAAAGATGAGTGTAAAGTGCCTGATATAGGCATAACTCAGAGACATAGTATGTTGGGTTCCAGACCACTACTGTAAAATGAATATCACAGTAAAGTGCATCACAAAATATTTTTTGATTTCCCAGAGCATATAAAAATGACATTTATGGCAGGGCGTGGTGGCTCCCAGCACTTTGGGAGACCGAGGTGGGCAGATCATGAGGTCAGGACATTGAGACCATCCTGGCTAACATGGTGAAACCCCATCTCCACTAAAAATAGAAAAAAAAAAAAATAGCTGGTCGTGGAGGCGGGTGCCTGTAGTCCCAGCTACTCTGGAGGCTGAGGCAGGAGAATGGTGTGAACCTGGGAGGTGGAGCTTGCAGTGAGTCAAGATCACACCACTGCACTCCAGCCTGGGCAACAGAGTGAGACTCTGTCACCCCCACCAAAAAAAAAATTATGTTTACAGGCCAGGCGAGGTAGCTCACGCCTGTAATCCCAGCACTTTGGGAGGCTGAGGCAGGTGGATCACCTGAGGTCAGGAGTTCGAGATCAGCCTGACCAATATGGAGAAACCCCATCTCTACTAAAAATATAAAATTACCTGGGCGTGGTGATACATACCTGTAATCCCATCTACTCGGGAGACTGAGGCAGGAGAATCGCTTGAACCCGAGAGCCAGTAGTTGCAGTGAGCTGGGATTGTGCCATTGCACTCCAGCCTGGGCAACAAGAGTGAAACTCCGTCTCAAAAAAAAAAAAAATTAAAAATATATTTACACTATACTGTAGTTCATTAAGTGTGCAATAGCATTATGTCTAAAAAATGTACATATGTTAATTTATAATACTTTATTGCTAAAAAATTATAGCACTCCTCTGAGCTTCCCACAAGTCATAATCTTTTTGCTGGTGGAGGGTCTTGCCTCTGTTGATGGCTGCTAACTGATCAGGGTGGTGGTTGCTATGGTTGGGATGGCTGTGACAATTTCTTAAAATAGGACAATGATGAAGTTTGCCATATTGATTGACTCTTCCTTTTATGAAACATTTCTCTGTAGCATGGGATGCTGTTTGACAGGATTTTACCCAGAATAAAACTTCTTTCTAAATTGGAGTCAGTCCTTTCAAATCCTGCTGTTTTATTAATGAACTTCATGTAGTATTCTAACTCATTTGTTATCATTTCAGCAGTGCTCACAGAATCTTACCCAGAAGTAAATTCTATTTCAAGAAGCTACTTTCTTTGCTCATCCATAAATAAGCAACTCCTAATCTATTAAAGTTTTATCATTAGATTGTAGCAATTCAGTCACATCTTCAGGCTCTCCTTCTAACTCTAGGTCATAAAATCAACATCAGTCTCTCTTGTATATCTCTATCAGTGCTCTTGGGTGACTAAATGCATTGTCAGGGAGAAATAATACCTTGAATCTTTTTTTGTTTTTTTTCTTTCTGAGCAGCAGGTCTCAACAGTGGACCTAAATTATTCACTAAATGGTGCTGAAATCAGATGTTCTATCATTCAGGCTTTGTTGTTCCATTTAGAATGCAGAGGCAGAGAAGATAATTCTTAAGGGACCTGGGATTTTCTGAATGATAAATGAACATTGACTTTAAGTTAAAATAACAAGCTTCATTAATCCCTAATAAGAGTCACAATGTTCTTGGAAATTTTGAAGCTAGGTGTTGACTTCTCCTTTCTACTTATGAAATTCCTAGATGTCATCTTCTTATAATAGAAAGCTGTATTGTCTATATTGAGTATCTGTTGTGTACTCTAGCCACCTTCATCAATTATATTAGCTAGACTTTCTGGATAATTTGCTGTAGTTTCTACATCAGTACTTGCGTCACCTTGCATTTTTATGTTATGGAAACAACATCTTCCCTTAAACCTATGAACCAACCTCTGCCACCTGTATGCTTTTCATCTGCAGCTTCCTTGCCTCTCTCAGCTGTTAACTGGGAAAAATATGAATTAGAAAAGGAGAAGAGACTTTATTTCTTGTAAGGCATGTAGCCTAAAAGGTGACCATCCCACAGGCTGGGAAGCACAGCCTGCGGCCAAGATCAGAAACAAGCACTTCAAAGAAGGAGGGGTTGGAGTAGGAAGTTTATGCTAAAGAGGCAAGCTAAACATACATATTTGACAGGTGACAGGAGGAGCTGTGAATATTTATGAAGGTGGTCCTGACATTTCCAAAATGAAGAAACATGCATGTAACATATAAGTAATGTTTGCTTTGGGATGGAGAAAACATTTAAATTTATTACACTTAGGTACTATACATCAAAAAGTATTTTCAGGACATGAAGGCACATGAGTGTGTAACCTCTGAAAACTGACCAAAGCCAGTCCATTGTCAGTGGTCTTCTTATCAAGATAAAGTTATTGCAGTCTCTTTTCCAGTGAAATCTGTAGTTATGGCTAGTAGAACAGGGCTTGGTTAGCATCTGTGAACTGGATGAGTTGTAATTGTTTTAATATTGCCTATCTCGAGGCTAGTGCTTGTTTAGTTGCTAGAGAAAAAGAAAACCCTTGTGGTAGTTAGAACATAGTTTATTCTTTACTTTTAGGGTATGTGACTTAACCATTGTCTGGCATGGGCTTAAGTCCTTTATAATTTGGTATCCTATTGCCAAAAAGAGTATGTTCTGTCAGTCTTATGATCTCTATTTTAACGTAAATGTTGGTCAGTTGTTATGTCTAATCTGCAAAAGGAAGGAAGTATAAGGAAGCATGTCTGACCTCCTGTCCCATCATAACTGGGAACTTATTTTTAAGTTTTTTCTGGGGTCCTTTGGCCACAGTGGAGTCCATTCAGTCAGTGGGGGTCTTAGAATTTTATTTTTAGTTTACACAGCCTACATATCATTGAAGAGATTCAGGGCCTTGCTCTGAAGTAGACTTATGTTGGGAATTGTTTGATCTTCTATGCAGACTACTGAAACCATCTCCATATCAGCAACAAGGCTGTATTTTTCTTATCATTCATGTGTTCACCAAAGTAGGACTTCAGTTACTTTTATTTTCATTCACATCTTAGCTGTTTGCCACAAGAGGCCTAGCTTTTGATCTGTCTTAGCTTTCAACATGTCTTCCTCACTAAGCTTAGTCATGTCTAGCTTTTGATTTAAAGTAAAAAAAGTACAACTCTTCCTTTCACTTGAACACTTATAGTCCGTTGTAGGATTATTTATTGGCCTAACTTCAATATTGTTGCATCTCAAGGAATAGAGAGGCTTGAAGAGAGGAAGACAGATAAGGGAATAGCCTGTCAGTGCAGCAGTCAGAGCACACACAGCATTTATCGATTAAGTTTGCCGCCTTCTTCTTCTTCTTTCTTCTCCTTCTTCTTTCTTGTTCTTCCTTCTTTCTTCTTCTTCCTTCTTCTTCCTTCTTTCTTCTTCTTTCTTCTTTCTTCTTCTTTCTTCTTCTTCTTCTTTCTTCTTCCTTCTTCTTCTTTCTTCTT